>NW_028270147.1:127670818-127846322 GCF_037043375.1 Chiloscyllium plagiosum
AAGACAGGAACATTTTTATTCGGCGAGTTCATGATGACTGTCTGCAAGGTGAGTGGAAGTGGATTCAACAGCAACTTTCAAAAGGGCCTTTGGAGAAATAGCTGAAAAGGAAACAATTGCAGGGTTATACAGGAAGGGCTGGGTAAATGGGACTCATTGGAATAATTTAACTAACAGTCACAATAGGCCCAGTGACCTCTGTCTGTGCTGTATAAGAGCTTACACACACTTAGTCTCACCTTTACACAAAGACTGGGAGAAACAGACAACCCAGTTTACAGAAGAGTGTTTTCTCAAGGAAAACGCTCTTGAACCAACTCAGGGTATAGGCCAGACTAGATTTACTGATGAGGAATAATTCAGCAAATCAATGGCAATGGAACATTGAACCAAAAGTAATGGCACTGAACAGTATATTTAATAGCACAACCATCGAGTGGGGAAGGGATGAAGGGCAGGAGGTCAGAGAGCACGCTGTAAGGGTCTGAAGGCTCTGCTGTCAATGGTGGGATGGAGGTAGCAGCAATGGGCAGGAGACCAGAGACAGAAGATGGAAGGGGGAGGGAGGGAATGTGAGTCTACAGCAGGACACAGAGTGAGGGAGGAGGGAGACCATGGAGGCAATTGGCTGGCAGTGAGGTCAGGGGTCATTTTGGAATGACAGATTGGTAAGACAGGCAAGGGCCCATTCCATATCAGACAAGTTGGATTTAGGAAGCTGGGAGAGGACATTGGAATCATAGAGTTAGGAGGCAGGATAAGCAGGAATTAGGGTTTCTGTGGTCAAGGGGCTGAGGCAGTGCAGAGATGGACAATGTTGTTGAGATTGAAATAAGAGACCTATGTGATGGAGAGGATGTGGTGTTTGCAGCTCAGGTGCTGGACAGTCCCGAGGGAAGGAGGGCCATGTTTACTGGTCTCTTCTGGAGCATCCAGTGGGAAGGAGGTCCATGTTTATTGGTGACAATTGGAGGTTCCAGTGGAAAGAGGTCCATGTTTATTATTCCTATGGGAAGATGGCACATGTAGACATCATCATAGAGTCATAGAGGTTTACAGCATGGCATCAGGCCCTTCAGCTCAACTCATCCATGCCGACCAAGTTTCCAAAACTGAACTAGTCCCATTTGCCTGTGTTTGGCCCAATCCTCTCTAAATCCTTCCTATCCATGTTCCTGTAAAAATGTCCTCGAAATGTAGTAATTGTACTCCCCTCTCCCACTTCCTCTGGCAGCTTATTACACATACACACCAACCTCTGTGTGAAAAGGTTGTCTCTCAGGTCCCTTCTAATTCTTTCCCCTCTCAACTTAAACCTATTCCTTCTAGGACTGGACTCGCCTACGCTGGGGAAAACACTTTGTCTATTCACCTTATCTATGACCCTCATGATTACCTTCTTCACCACCCTGTCTACATGGGACACCACTTCCAAGGAACTATGTACCTGTACCCCTCGGTCTCTCTGTTCAACAACACTACCCATGGCTCTACCATTAATTGTGCAATTCCTGCCCTGGTTTGTCTTACCAAAACACAACTCCTTCCATTTATCGAAATTAAACTCCATCTGGATTTGTTGACCCACTGGCCCAGTTGATCAAGATGACATTGCACTCTTGGATAACCTTCTTCCCTGTCCACGATGCCAACAATTTTAATGTCAGCCACAAACTTACTGACCATTCCTGCTATTTTCTCATCCACATTGTTCATATAAATGATGAACAACAGTGGATCCGGGATCGATTCCTGTGGCAGACGGCTGGTCACTAGCCTCCAGTCTGGAGAACAACTGTCTCTCACCAGCCTCTGCCTCCTACCATCTGGCCAATTTTATATCCAATTGGCGAGCTCTCTCTGGATCCTATGTGATATAATCTTATTAAGCAGTCTACCATGGGGAACCTTGTATCAGGCCTTGCTTAACTCCATGTAGCCAAAGTGTACTACTCTACCTTTACCTATCTTCTTGCTCACGCCTTCAAAAACTCAACCATCTACTTATCTCCATTGGAAGTTCCAGTGAATAGGAGGCCCATATTTACTCTCTTGGAGGTTCCAGTCAGAAGGAGGTCCATGTTTACTGGTCTGTATTGGAGGTTCCAGCAGGAAGGAGGTCCATGTTTACTCGTCTCCTTTGGAGAGTCCAGTCAGAAGGAGACCAATGTTTACTTGTATTACTGATGAAGGGCTTTTGCCCAAAACGTCGATTTTACTGCTCCTCGGATGCTGCCTGAACTGCTGTGCTCTTCCAGAACCATTAATCCAGAATCTGGTTTCCAGCATCTGCAGTCATTGTTTTTACCCAATGTTTACTGGTCTCTAGTGGAGGCTCCTGCAGGAAGGAGGCCCATGTTTACTTGTCTCTGTTGGGAGGTTCAGTGGGAAGGAGGCCTATGTCTCTCCATCAGGCAGCCCCATGAACTGAATTCCATGTTTACTGGACTCTGTTGGAGAGTCCAGTGCATTGTGGACACCATAGTGGGTATGGGGTTCAGTTCCTTTCTGTTGTAACTGTGTGATGGTTCAACCCACATCCCAGTAAAATACCCTGACTCAGAGACTGATCATGGAAAAGGAAAGAGAGGGGTAGGAGAGGGGAAGGGATTGAAAAATGTTGTGAATGGACAGGCTGCGTCAGTGGGTCAGAGTCTGTCCTGTCCCTCCAGCTCACACTGATGGCCTGAGGATCTCCTCTCTCTGCTGGGCCTTCATGGAATGAGCTTTGTGTCCAAACCAGTCCCCAGTGAGAATAGGCCAACAGCACAGAATTGCCCTTCATTTGACAAGAATCTGTCCATCTTTCTGAGAGAGACCAAACCCAGGTCAATGTGGAAAATGGGGCCTTACTCCTGGAGAAGACATGCTTCTGGGGTCAGGGGTTAACATCCATGAGTGGGCCAGAGCAGAGAGAGATTTATCCTGCATTCAACTGCCACCACCTGGGACACTGTGAGAAAGAGAGAGAAGTGAGACAGACAGAGGGCGAATGTCTGTACGTGTGTGTGTGTGTTTGCGTGTGTGCGTGTGTGTGTGAGAGAGAGAGAGAAAGTGAGAGACATGAGTATGATTAGAGACAGAATGACAGAGAGGGAGGGAGTGCGACTGTAGATTGGGAATACAGAGAGGGAGGGAGAGAGACAGAGGGAGGTATAGAGAGGAGAGGTAACAGAGGCTTTAAATTGAAGCGAGAGAGGGAGTGAGTGATGGAGACAGTGAGAGATGGAGAAATAGAGATTATGAGATGGAGTGAGAAAGTGTGAATGAGTTGGGGAGAGTGGCTATGAGACAGAGTGAGAGAGAGAGAGAGAAAACGAAAGAGATTAACAGTGGGAGAGAGAGGGGTAGAGCAGATGTGAGACAGAGAGAGAGAGGTGGACAGGTCCTGGTCACCACATTCTGGGAAGGATGTGATTGTACTTGAGAGGGTGCAGAGATTTCCCAGGATGCTGCCTGGGCTGAAGGGTCAGCTGTGAGGAAGGCTTGGAAAAGTTGGGATTGTTTCCTTGGAGCAGTGAAGGCTGAGAGGGGACATGATAGAGGGCTATAGGATTTTTCAGGGCAGTAAAAGGGTGGGAAGGAAGGCACTTTATACGTCAGTAGAGGACTTAATAACCAGGGACAGAGATTGAAGGTAACACAGACATGGACACATAGAAACTCGGAGCTGGAGCAGGCCATTCGGCCTTTGAGTCTGCTCTGTCAATCAGTATGATCATGGCTGACCCTCCATCTCAAAACCATATTCCTGCTTTCTCCCCATTCCCTTCATGCTGTTAAAATGCAAAACAATTATCTCTCTCTTTTTCTTGAATTTATTCAGTTCCTTGGGTTCCACAGTTGTCCTACCCTTTGAGTGAAGAAACGTTTCCTCGTCTCAGCCCAAAATGGTCTACCCCCTATCCCCCTGAGACTGGGTCCCTTGGTCCAGACTCCCCAACCTGGGGAAACCTCCTCCCTGCCCAGCCCTGTTAGAATTTTATACATTTCAATCAGATTCCCTCTTATCCTTCTGAACTCAACTGAGTCCAGGCCCAGTCGAATTGGAGAGTGAGAGGAGAGTTGAGAAGAATTGTTTTCACCCAGAGGGTGGTGGGAGTCTGGAACTCACTGCCTGAAAGGCTGGTTGACTCAAAAAACTCTCGTGACATTGGAGCAATGTATAGATTTTCCTTGTGTTGTTGTAGCCTCCAGGGTAATGGGCCAAGAGCTGGAGGAGCCACTAAATGGCCTCATTCAGTGCTGTTCACATCAATGACTCTCTGAGACAGACAGAGAGAGAATGAGGGGGAGAGAGAGAGAAGAGGAAGTGTGAGGGGCTGACGTGGCTCTCTCTGCCTGATGCTATTTATATACTGAGGAACACCCAGTCAGACTCTCACAGGCTGCAGTTTTATAAAGCAGAGCCCAGTGAAGGGAGAGTTTATCAGGAACCAGGCACAGGGACAGGAGCACACACCATGATTTCACACATCCAGCTGATCTGGCCCCTGGCATTCTGTGTCGCAGGTACAAATCTCTCTCCTTCCACCTTGAATCTTTAGCTGCTCTCCATTTCACTCCAATTCCACTGACTTGTGATTGAAGGAAAAATGCTGAGTGTCTCCAACAATCTCTCATTTGACCGGCTCTTTCTGTGACAGTTCTGACTTCACTGTGTTTCTCTCTGACCCCTCAGGTATCAGTGGGGACATCATCATGACCCAGTCTCCCCCGGTGCTGTCAGTGGGACTGGGCCAGACTGCAACCATCACCTGTACGGCCAGTCAAAGCATTAGCAGCTACCTTGCTTGGTACCAGCAGTGAGAAGGTCAGAAACCCTCTCCCCTGATCTACAGTGCAACAACTCGATTCACAGGAGTCCCCGATCGATTCACCGGCAGTGGATCAGGGACCAGTTTCACCCTGACAATCAGCAACGTTCAGAATGAGGATGTCGCTGATTATTACTGTCAGAAGTTTACAGCTGGCCTTCACGGTGATACAGAGCCATGCAAAAACCTCAATACACACAGCACCACCTCCTGTACTGACACATTCACAATTATATGTTATTCATAATAATAGACACACAGCCCTACCTCTGTCACTGATACAAACACAGTAATATATAAATAAAAATGAGCAAATTACCCCATGCTGGGATTGTCACTGTCCACGACACACTCCAGTCCCTGTGGTGTCCACTGCTCACTGAAGGCCTCAAGTTTCCCTCTTACACTCCATGGCCACGTGTGAAGAATGGCTGCAAGATTTAATATCAAAAAATAAATTTAACAAACCTCCCGAGCCCAGCTGGACACATCTCAGAGAGAAATAGAATGAGAGAAACAGAGGGGAAGAAAGACATGAATGAGGGAGAGACAGAGAGGGGCAGGGAGAGAGAGAGAGTGACAGAGGGAAGCAGAGAGTAGAGGTTTTTGTACAGCCTCTGCACAGGGAGTTCTCACTGTGGGACACATTAGGTAAAGGAACCAAGCTCAGACTGAGTAAGTAAATCTCTATCCTCCATTATTTACCCTGTCAATACTGAAACACAATTTCTAAAACACAAATACTGAATTGTTGAAGGTGTTAGTGAGAAGCTGCAGTGAATGAAATGGTTGATTGAGGAGCACTGTGTCTAACAGGGTGTCCAGCTGTATTTCTTTCCTTCCATTGCCCCCTTGAAACAGCAAGATATAAGTCAGCAAGTTTTACTCACTGTGTGGAGGAGCTCTGGCCATTTGCAGCCTGTGGTTCCATTCCTGCAGCATGGAGTAAAATCAGTGAGTAGCCTCCTGCCAGTCTCAGTGTGACAGACATGGGCAGAGTTTGATGTGAGCTCTGGCTCCCTGTCCCAGTCTCTGATCTCACTGACCTCAGCAGCAGCAGCAGCAGCAGCAGCAGCACAGTGAGACACCGAGCTCTCACCTCCCCCAGCTTTAACTCTGCTCAATCACACAATCACAGAATTGTTACAGTGCACACGGAGGCCATTCCGCCCATCCTGTCTGGACCGGCTCTCTGAATGAGCAATTCACTGAGTGTCATTCTCCTGCCTTCTCCCTATCACCCTGCATATTGTTCCTTTTTGAATAATAGTCTCATTCCCTTCAGAATGTTTCAATTGAAGCTGCCTCCACCACACTCTCAGGCAGTGCATTCCACGCCTTAACCACTCACTGGCCGAAAATGTTTTTCCTCATCTCACTTTGTTAGTTTTCCCAATTACTTTCAATCTGTGGTCTCTCGGTCTCAAATCCTTTCTCAATTGGGAACATTTTCTCCCTATTTACTCTGTCCAGGCCCCTTCTGATTTTGCGTTCCTCGAATAAATCTCCTCTCAGCCTTCTCCAAAGAAGATAGTCCCAAATCCTCCAGTAGATCTTCATAACTGGCGTTCCTCATCCCTGGAATGACCTTTGGGAATATAATTTGTCATCACTACAAAACATTCACATGCTTTCTGAATTAGTCACATTATCTGTGTCCCTCATGATTTTATAAATTTCTCAGCCTCCAATGCTGAAGGGTAAATTGCCCCAATTTATCCATCCTCGTCCTATCGTCCAAACTCTCCAATTCCTAGCAAAATCTTTGTAAATATTTTTCTGCACCTTTTAAAAGTTTAACAACATCCTTCCTATCACAGAATGATCAGAATTGTTCACATTATTCCCAAAGTGGCCTCACCAATCTCCTGTACAGCTGCAACATGATGTCCCAACTCCGATACTCAATACAGTGACCACTAAAGGCAAACGTACCCAACACCTTCTTCATCGCCCTGTCTCCCTGTGATCCAGTTTTAAGGAATAATGCACATTACCCTCACCCTCACCCTCACCCTCACCCTCACCCTCACCCTCACCCTCACCCCTAGGTCTCTTTGTTCAGCCACATTCCACAGGGCCCTACCATTAACTGTATACGTCCTGCCCTGGTTTGCCTTTCCAAAATGCAACGTCTCACATTTATCTAAACTGAAGTCCATTTGCCACACCTCTGCCCATTGCCCCATGTGATCAAGGTCCCACTGTACCCTGAGATAATCTTCTTCACTATCCACTGTTGCACCAATTTTGGTGTCATTTACAAACTTATGTTAACTCCTATATTCACAGTGAAATCATTTATTTAAAAGACCAAAAGCAGTGAACCCAGCCCAATCCTTGTGGCACACAGCTATTCACAGATCTCCAGTCTGAAAATCAACCCTTTACCACCACTCCCTCTCTCCTATCTTCAAGCTAATTTTTTTACCCAAACGGCTCGCTCCCCCTGGATCCCATGTGGTCTAACCTTACTTACCAGTCTATCATGTGGAACCTTGTCAAACACTTTACTGAAGTCCATATAGACAATGTTTACTGTTCTGCCTTCATCAATCTTCTTTGTCACCTCCTCAATCAAATCAGGGAGACACAATTTCCCATGCATAAAACCACACTGATTATCCAAATGGATGTAAATCCTGTCCCTCAGAATCCACTCAAACATCTTACCCAGCACTGACATCGGGCTCATTGGTCGAGAGTTCCCTGGCTTTCCTTACAGCCTTTCTGAAATAATGGTACAACACCTTACCTATAGCTGTTGATGATAAACATATCTCAGCAAGGGGCCCAGCAATCTCTTCCCTAGTTTCCCACAATATTCTGGGATACACCTGATCAGATCCTAGGGATTTATCTACCTTTATATGTTTTAAGATCTTTCGTATCTCCTCATTGTGGACTTTTTCAAAACATCACTATTTTTCCAAATTCCCTTACTTTTGTGTCCTTCTCCTCAATAAATACTGACCTGAAATATTTGTTTAGGATCTCACCCATCTCCTGTGTCTTACCAAAATACAGCACTCACATTTATCTGAATTAAACTCCATTTGCCATTCCTCAGCCCACTGGCCCAGTTGGTCAAGATCCTATTATATTCTGAGACAGCCTTCTTCACTGTCCACAATGCCACCTGAAAATTCACCTGAACACAGTCTCACAACTCTGGCCCCTCTCTGCCCATTACATTGCTACTACCCCAGTCTATATTCAGAAATTAAAGACCCCGTCACCCCATTTATAACGATTCTATCATATTTGCAAGTCTCTGTAAATTCCTTGAATTTGTATTCCTCCACATCTTTCCCAATGGGTGGTGAGGATTCCGTGGACATTGGTGTTCCTCTCTGATATTCCCTCCTGGCTCCCACAGCCCTGTAAATCACCCCAAAGGAACTCAGTCCCAGCTCTGTTCAGGAGCAACACTGTCTGGTCTGTCCAAGTCCCATCTCCCCCAGACCCAGTCCCAATGTCCCAAGAATCTAAAGCCCTCCCTCCTGGACCCTCTCTCCAGCCCCACAGTCATCTGTGTTATCCTCCTGTTCCTCTTCTCACTTGTGGGGGTCACTGGAAGTAATGCGCAGATTCCCTCTTTTTAGTTCCTGGTCCTAATTCCTTTCCACGCTCCCTACATTCTGACTGCAGGATCACATCCTTTTTCTCCCTCCATCACTGAGACCAATGTGGACCACAACTGCTGACTGTTCCCCCTCTCCCCTCAGGGTGCTCTGCAGCTGCTCAGTGACATCCTTGACCCTGGCAGCAGGGAGACAACACACCATCCTGGATTCCCATCTGCAGCTGCAGAAACACCTATCGATAGCCCTCCCTCTAGAATCTCCTCTCACTATCGCTCTTCCAGTCTTCCTTGTGCCCCGCTGTACAGCTGAGCCCCCTGTGGTGCCATGGACTTGGCTCTGGCTGCATGCCCAGGATGAACCATCATTCCCATCAGGATTCCAAACTGCTACAGCAGGGCTCACAGTCCAGGGTTCAGTGTTCCAGGGTTTTGGGGAAACTCGCAGAAGACTTTAAGAAATAGGAGCTGAAATCAGCCATTCGGCCCATTGAATCTGCTCTGCCATTTGATCTTGGCAGATATGCTTCTCACCCCCATTCTCCTGCCTACTCCACAGGAACTTTCATTCCCGTTAACAATCACAAACCTATCTATCTCTGTCTTAAATACACTCAGTGACTTGGCCTCCACTGCCCTCTGTAGCAATGAGTTCCACAGATTCACCATCCTCTGGCTGAAGAAATTCCTCCTCATCTCAGTTCGAAAGGGTCGGCCCTTCATTTTGAGGCTGTGCCTTGGTTACGGAGTGTCTCCTGTTTTTGGAAACATCTTATCCCCATCCACTCTTTCTAGGCTGATCAGTATTCTGTAAATTTCAATAAGATCCCTCCTCTTCCTCCTAAACTCCATCGAGTACAGACCCAGAGTCCTCAACCATGCCTCATATGACAAGCCCTTCATCCCCAGGATCATTCTTGTAAACCCCTCCAATGCCAGCACATCATTTCTTAGAACATGGGTCCCAAATCTGCTCACAATATTCCAAAAGGCAGTTTGACCAGAGCCTTACACAGCTTCAGCAGTACATCTCTGCTCTTGTATCCGGGCCTTATTGAAATGAATGCTACCATTTCATTTGCCTTCCCAAGCACAAACTGGACCTGCCTGTTAACCTGAAGAGAAACCTGAATGAGGTTTGTGCTTTAGATTTCCAAAGGCCTTCCTTATTTAGCAAACAGTCTTTGCATCTCTTCTTCCTACCAAAGTGCATAACCTCACACTGTAACACATTGTATTCTATCTGCCACTTCTTTGCCCACTCTCTGAGCCTATCCAAGATCTTTTACAGCCTTCCCACTTCCTCAACACTACCTGTCCCTCCACCTATCTCATGTCACCTGCAAACTTAGCAACAATGTCCTCACTTCCTTCATCCAGGTTGTTAATGTATAACGTGAATAGTTATAGTCCCAACATTGACACATGCAGAACTCTATCGGTCACCAGCTGCCATTGTTCCTCACTCTTTGATTTATGCCAACCTGCCAGTCTTCAGTCCATGCCAGTACATTGCCCCTAACACTATGGGCACTTATCGTATGTCAAATGCTTTCTGGAAATCCAAATAGATTACTTCCTCTGACTCTCCTTTGTCTGACTGGCTCATTGCCTCCTCAAAGAATTCTAACAGATTTGCCAGGCATGACCTCCCCTTGATGAAGCCGTATTGACTCAGCCCTATTTTACCATTGCACTTCCAAGTCCTCTACAATTTCACCCTTAAAGTGAAGTCCAAAACCTTACCAACAACCGAATCCAGGCTAACTGGCCTATAATGTCCCATCGTCTACCTGCCTCCCTTCTTAAACAGGGGTGTTATGTGAGCCATTTTCCTGTCCCTTGCCCCCATCAAATCCCTCCCCACCCCACCTCCACACCCTGACTCCATTGATTCCTGAAAGATCATCACCAATGCCTCCACAATTTCCTCAGCGATCTCCTTCAGAACACACTGGTGTAGTTCATCCAGTCTGGGTGAGTTATCCACATTCAGACCTTTCAGCTTCCCCAGTACCTCCTCCTTAGTGATGGCCACTACACTCCCCTCTGCCTCCTGACAGCCTTGAAGTACTGGAATGCTGCTGGTGTTTTCCATGGTGCAGACTGATGAAAAGTATCGATTCAATTCCTCGACGATTCCTTCATTTCCTATTATCCTTTCTCCAGCCTCATTTTCCAGTGATCAAAAGTATATTTTTGAGTCCCTCTTCCTTTTTATATATCTGATAAAACTCCTGCAATCTCCTTTTATATTACTGGATAGATAACTCCCACATTTCACCTTCTCAACCCTTAATGCTTTTTTAGTTATCCTCTCCAGGTTTTTAAAGACTTCCTAACCCTCTGGCTTCCCACTATTCTCCACCACATTGGATGCTTTTTTTTTTTTGCTGTCCTTGACCTCCCTCATCAGCCATGGTTGACTTGTCCTCCCCTTATTATGTTTCTTCTTTTTTGGGATGAATTCCTGCTCTGCTTCCTGAATTACCCCAAGAAACTCTGCTGTTTGCTGCCCCACCATCTTACCTGCTCGGCTCCCCTTCCAATCAACTCTGGCCAGCTCCTTCCTCATGTCTTTGTAGTTACCTTTACTCAATTGAAATCCTGTTCCATCTGATTGCAGCTTCTCCCTCTCAAACTACAGGGGGAGTTCTATCGTATTATGGTCACGTATCCACAGGGATACTTTCACCGTAAACTCATTAATCAAGTTTGCCTCCAAACACATCTCTGAATCCAGACCTGCCTGTTCCATAGTGGCTCAACCACAAGCTGCTCCAAAAACCATCTCGTAGACATTCCATGAAATCCTTTCCTTGAGACACGCTACCCAGTCCACCTATCCATTGAAGTCTGCCCTGACATTTTGTATCTGGCGTTTCTGTCTCCTGACTGATTTCCTTCCCCACACCTTGATTACTGCTTGGAGACCTGGACATACCTTGCATCAGATTCTTTATTTCTTGCGGTTCCTCAACTCTACCCACACAGATTCTACACCTTCTGACTCTCTATCACTTCTTGCTATTGATTTAATTTCATTTCGCACTAACAAGGCAACTCTTCCCCCTCTCACCATCTGCCTGTCCTTTTGATGGGACATGTATCCTTGGATATTTAATTCCCAGCCCGGATCCCCTTACAGCCATGTCTCTGTGATACCCACAGCATTGTACCTGCCAGTTTCAATCTGCACCAGAAGCTCATTGTGTATACTGTGTGTATTTAAGAACAACACCCTCAGTCCTGCATTGACTGCCCTCCTTCCCATCATTGTCCTCTTATCTGCTGTGCTTTATGTTTGATCTCTGATCCTTTCCATCCTCTCAATCCTATTACATCTTCTAAAAACGTGAATAACCTCTCCTGAACCCTCCTCCACTTTAACTACTTTAAATTCTTTGGAAACTCAATTTACCTCGATTTGTGGCATCACTTTGTCTACCTTAGTTGGAATGCTTCATGCATTTTGTTACAAACTCTAGAAGTTTGTTCTATTATTGATGTTCCCTGCACTTTTATGCTTCCTTTGATATTCAAAATTCCATCCCTTTCTTTTATTTTCTGGTCACAATCAATCCCATCACTAACCAGCAATCCTACCTTCTCCTTTACCTTCCATTTTCTCATTTTCCATCCAACTGAACCAAATTACTTTCTCCTTGGGTTGAGTTCAGACCAATATTTATCGTTGAGACAACATCATTATTGCTCTTTGATCTCATTGCTTCTAATGGGATCTTGCTGTGTAGAAACTGGCTGCCACGTTACTGGCATTGCAACAGGGACTGCTTGTCAAACAAAACTGTCTGTCAGGCTCTCTGCCTTTATTCCTGATGAAGGGCTTTTGCCCGAAACGTTGATTTTGCCTGTCCTCGGATGCTGCCTGAATTGCTGTGCTCTTCCAGCACCACTGATCCAGAATCTGGTTTCCAGCATCTGCAGTCATTGTTTTTACCTCGTTGATTTTAACCCTACTGCGAATCCTCTTGCAAGGATGCCTGCCTTGAAGAAGTTTTCCTCCTCTCTCTACAAGAATCTCAGGGAGTCTCTCTCTCATTGCAACTCCCAGGTCATTTCCTCAGCCCTGAAGCTCTTCCACCTATCCACTCCACCCTCTCCTCCCTGACCTATCACCTTCATCTCCTTCCCCACTGACCTATTGTACTCTATGCCACTCTCTCCCACCCCCACCCTCCTCTAGCTTATCTCTCCATGCTTCAGGCTCTCTGCCTTTATTCCTGATGAAGGGCTTTTGCCCGAAACGTTGATTTTGCCTGTCCTCGGATGCTGCCTGAATTGCTGTGCTCTTCCAGCACCACTGATCCAGAATCTGGTTTCCAGCATCTGCAGTCATTGTTTTTACCTCGTTGATTTTAACCCTACTGCGAATCCTCTTGCAAGGATGCCTGCCTTGAAGAAGTTTTCCTCCTCTCTCTACAAGAATCTCAGGGAGTCTCTCTCTCATTGCAACTCCCAGGTCATTTCCTCAGCCCTGAAGCTCTTCCACCTATCCACTCCACCCTCTCCTCCCTGACCTATCACCTTCATCTCCTTCCCCACTGACCTATTGTACTCTATGCCACTCTCTCCCACCCCCACCCTCCTCTAGCTTATCTCTCCATGCTTCAGGCTCTCTGCCTTTATTCCTGATGAAGGGCTTTTGCCCGAAACGTTGATTTTGCCTGTCCTCGGATGCTGCCTGAATTGCTGTGCTCTTCCAGCACCACTGATCCAGAATCTGGTTTCCAGCATCTGCAGTCATTGTTTTTACCTCATTGTTTTTACCTTGTAAATGTCTTTGGGAGAGCCTGAAGTGTTAAGGACTGGATTGAAATACAATTAGAGTCATGGAGATATACAGCACAGAGACAGACCCTTTGGTCTAACTTGTCCATGCTGACCAGATATCCAAAATTAATCTAGTCCCATTTACCAGCATTTGACCCATATCCCTCTAAACTCTTCCTATTTATATACCCATGCTTTTTAAATGTTGTAATTGTACCAGCCTTCACCACTTCTTCTGGCAGCACATTCCACACAATTAACACCCTCTGAATGAAAACGTTGGCCCTTCGGTCCCTTTTAAATCTTTCCCCTGTCACCTTCAGCCTATGCCCTCCAGTTCTGGACTCCCCCACTCTGGAGAAAAGATCTTCTCTATTCACCCTATCTATATCCTACATGATTTTATAAACCTCTATACGGTCACCCATCAACCAGCAATGCTGCAGGGAAAATGGCCTCAGCTTGTTCAGCCTCTTCCTTTCGCTCAAACCCTCCAACCTTGGCAACATCCTTGTAAATCTTTTCTGAACCATTTTAAGATTCACAACATTTTTCCTACAGCACAGCAATCAGAATTGCACACAGTATTCCAAAAGTGCCCGGACCAATGTCATGTTCAACCGCAACAGCTCCCAACTCCAATACTCAATGCACTGACCAATAAAGGAAAGCAAACCAAATTACTTCTTCACCCCCCCAACCTACCTACCTGCAACTCCACATTCAAGGAACTATTTTTTTTTTGGATGAACTGGGAGTCTTTCAGTTGTGAAAGATGCCATTCCATGGCACTATTGGATGAAGAGCATGCAGTTCCCCCCTGATGTCCCAGGTCAATATTTATCCCACAGTCAAAATCACTAAAAATCTATTTCTCTGTTAATTATCATACTGTGTTTGGGATCTTGCTGTGCACAGAATGTTGGAAAGATCCATTGGGGCATCCTGAGATGGGGACAGGTCCTACACAAATGCAAGTCTTTCATTAAGGTTTGAGTCTCCAGATCCGGATCCTCACCCATTGTCTGCGCACTCTCACCTTCCAGGGGGCATGGGGTCATTAAGAGCAGTGACCCTGTCTGACCCCAGGACACTGAGACTCTTTGCAGTCTCACCCTTGACGTCAGCCCAGTGGTGTGCAGCAAGGCTTGGAATGTAATCTACAACCTTCTACACAGACACCCAATGTGACTCTTTCCTGAATTGTGTAGATCCAAGTCTGCTCCAATGTTCTCGGATAAAGCTCTCCTGATCTGTGGGTGATCGGAGGTTTGTTAAAGATGTATTGAACTCCATTCGACTTTCCAGCTCTTGCTCCATAGCTCTGGAGGTTTCACTGTTCAAGTGAATATCCAAGTGTTTTTCAATGTGATGAGGGTTTCTGCCTCTCCCGCCCTTGCAGAGAGTGAATCCCAGATCTCACCAGCCTCTGGGTGAAAACAATTACTGTCAACTCCCCTCAACCCCTGTCCCCAAATAATTTCAATCTCTCCCCATGGTTATTGCCCTCTCTGCTAATGGAAATCAGTCCTTCCTACCCACTCTATCCAGGCCGCTTATCATTTTACACACCTCGATCAAATCTCCCCTCAGCCTCCTGTGTTCCAAAGAAAACAGTCCCAGCCAAACCAATCATTCCTCAAAGTTAAAACTCCCCATTCCTGACAAACTCCTCCTCTGTCCTGGTCTCTCATGGGATCACATCCTTCCTGTAATGTGGTGACCAGAACCGTACACTGTTCTCTCACTGTGCTCTAACTGGGGTTTTATACAGTTCCAGAATAAACAAACTCCTTGCTTTCACTGTCAACCAAAAATGATATAAAGGAGATGATGGTCTAATGGTATTATTGCTGACCTGTTAATCCAGAGATCCAGATAATGTTCTGGGGACCAGGGTTAGAATCCAGCAGACGGTGGCATTCAAGTTCAATCAAACAAAATCTGCAATTAAGAGACTAATGTCGATCATGAAACCATTTTTGATTGTCAGGAAAATGCCATCTGATTCCCGAATGTCCTTTAGGGAAGGAAACTGCCATCCTTACCATGTGACTCCAGACCCTCAACAATGTGGCTGACTTTAAACTGCCCTCTGAGGATTAGGGATGGGCAATAAATGCTGCCGATCCAGCAATGCCCTCATTCCATCAAGGAGAAAAAAAACAGTTTATCCCATGTGTCTTCCTAACCACCTTACTGACCTGCATTCATTAATGACCATGGCCACATCTTCCACCTCCACACACATGTGACTTCCAGCTTCAAATTGATGAGAGACATTCCTTCATTGTGTGAGAAAAAGATAGAAACGTCCAAACTAGGAGCAGCAGTAGGACATTTGGCCCCTCAAGCCTGCTCCACCATTCAATATGATCATGGCTGATCATCCAACACAGTCCCCTGTTCCTGCTTTCTCCCCACATTCTTTGATCCCTTTAATCCGAAGAACTATATCTAATTCCTTCTTAAACACATACTGCATCTAATTCCCTCATGCTGGAAAAATGTATGGCAATTATTGAATTGTTGTTTTTTGACCAGTATGGACACAATGGGCTGATGGGCCTTTTGGGTCTCTCTGACTCGATGACTCTATGATTATATATTATGCATAACTGGGTACCAAGGGCTGGCACATGTGGTACACTAAGTTGTAACTACCTGTCATTCAGAAAAAGACTCCTTCTTCCTGTCCTGTCTGCCAACCAGTTCCCAATCCATGTCAGTACATGACCCCCAATCCTCTAGTTCATTCGGTCTTGGTCTGGAAATCCCACCCTTACTCTTTGTGAGAACAGATTCTGAATGATCTCTGTCTCATCCTTCGAGGGCTCTCACTGCCCTGACACTGATTTCCCATCATGTTGCTGGTTCTGATCCACTTTTACCAAAACACTGTACAGTTTAATAAAATGAAAACTTTTACACTTGCTCCATGGTTCTCCATTTCCATCCCTCCTCTCAAGCTCACTGAGTTCTGATCACTGTCACTGAAATGATCCCCCGGATAGCCCTTCCAGCTTCCCACATTCATTCCTTAAACGATGGTCTACAACTGTCCCTTATCTTTGTGGGCGGCATGGTGGCACAGTGGTTAGCACTGCTGCCTCACAGCGCCAGAGACCCGGGTTCAATTCCCGCCTCAGGCGACTGACTGTGTGGAGTTTGCACGTTCTCCCCGTGTCTGCGTGGGTTTCCTCCGGGTGCTCCGGTTTCCTCCCACAATCCAAAAGATGTGCAGGTCAGGTGAATTGGTCATGCTAAATTGCCCGTAGTGTTAGGTTAGGGGTAAATGTAGGGGTAGGGGTATGGGTGGGTTGCGCTTCGGCGGGGTGGTGTGGACTTGTTGGGCCGAAGGGCCTGTTTCCACACTGTAAGTAATCTAATCTTTCACCATCACCCTCTCAGGGGCAATTAGGGATGGGCAATAAATGGTGGCCCTGCCGGTGACACCCACATCCCAAGAAGCAATTTGAACAATGTCTGTTCTTTTGTCGGGTTTATTCTATACTGACCAAAAATATTCAAAAAGATTGTGAAGGTTGAATTCCCTTCAAATGGTAGGGATTAAAATTGTTTCTCTTGTCTTTCAGGCCGTGACAACTCTCAGCCCAAGCTGACCCTGCTACCCCACTCCCCGGAGCAGGTCAATGCCAAGGGCACTGCCACCCTGGTGTGCCTTGCCAATCACTTCTATCCCGATGAGCTGGAGGTGCAGTGGAAGAAGGATGGTGCAATCATTTCGGACGGAGTTCAGACCAGCAACTACCTGCGAGCTTCGGACAGCACCTACAGTGTCATCAGCCTGCTGACCCTCTCTGGGTCTGACTGGGAGTCCAATGCTCACTTCTCCTGTGCCCTCACCCACATGACCCTTCACTGTCTCCTCAGCAAGAGCATCAGGAGATCAGAATGTGTGTAGAATGTTTGAGACAGTCCACAGAGGAGACACAACTTTAAATAGAACAGGGCTGAGCTGGCAGGACTAAGGTCATTGTCAGCACCGAATTTCAATTCTCTTCCTTCTCAAGACTGGCTCAGAGACATTTCTGAGGTTTGGATGTTAAAGCAGGTCTTTGGACAGTGTTGAGAGAGCTTTATGCTGTGTCAAACCTCATGCTTCCTTGTCCTGGGAGTGCTTGATGGGGACAGGGTTGACTTGCGTTGCTAAATAAAATTTCTTGAATTGCTGAAGACTGTCAGCTGTACAAAACAATGTGAACCTCAGAAGTTTCTGCTTCTGTAAACCAGATCTTCTTCCTGCTTAGCTGTCAGTTCCAATTTATGGTTTTGTCACTGTTTAAAGGGACAGGATTCTCATGCTATTGAGAAAATCTCCACAAGTGTTTTCCTCAAGCTCCATTATGGCTGTGAATTTGAGCAGCTTCCTCTGTCTGGGCTGTTAATTCCAGTTGTGTTTTTTTTCTGTCAATATGAATGTGGAAAAGGGAATAAAGATCAAAATTCAGCCATTGTCTCTGTGCTTTGAAAATAGACGACCTCAATTGATTGGCTGCATTTCAGCAGGTCATTGTCACAATTGGTTGCTTGGCCTGTCCATCAATTACAATCATCAATCCCTTTCAAATGATCCCTTTGATCAGGAATTTATGTAGGTTACAAGATTCCAATAAGAAGAAAAACTGAAAGCTGTTAGGACTCAATAAGTACAATCTGACACCTTCCCTCTTCAGTCTGTTGGTCCAGGCCCAGTTTATGGGATCGCGCTGTGCAATCCCTGCTGCATGTTGGGTAGCCCCTGAAACAATCTTTGGCCATTCACAGACATTGTCGGCTGCGTGTCTCTCTGAGTGCGAGTGTTTAACTTAATGCTGCCTGTAGGTGTCTCTCTGAGTGTGGGTATGTTATTCAGAGAGACACCTACAGGCAGCACTGAGTAACACACCCACATTCAGAGAGACACCGACAGGCAGCACTGAGTAACACACCCACATTCAGAGAGACACCTACAGGCAGCACTGAGTGACATGCTCACACTCAGAGAGACACCTACAGGCAGCACTGAGTAACACACGCACATTCGGAGCGATCTGTCCGCAGCATGGAGTGTGATCATGGTCCTCAGTGCTGCCTATTTCTCAGAGTGCATGTGTTACTTAGTATTGCCTGTAGGTGTCTCTCTCAGCGCGAGTGTGTTACTCTGTGCTGTCTGTCGGTGTCTCTGAGGTCTGTGTCTGTAGCTCTGGATTGAGAATGGGCTTTGTGCAGGGGATTGTGGATGAGGCTTTAATCTTCTCAAATCATGAATGAAAAACAGTTCAGCTGATTCAGTCTGAGATGGCAGCTCATTCAGATGGCCAAAGTTAAAAAGCACACAACACCAGGTTATAGTCAAACAGGTTTATTTGGAAGTAGAAGCTTTCAGAGCGTTGCTCCTTCATCAGGTAGCTGGAGGGCAGGATCATTGTACACAGAGTTTATAGTAAATTGAGATGGCAGCTGAGAAAGGTGAATACTGAGAGTATATTCTCAGTAAGTGAGTGATTTCAGAGGCAGTGGGCACTGTGCTCCCGAATGTCTTGCCCAATTCCGAGGGGATTTTCTGAATCCAGGGTCAGAGCAGTCATGGCTGCCTGCCCAGCCAATGCTGGCTCCCCATAGTCATATTTCAATGGTTAATTAATCCAAAACTAGGTGCAGCAATATTATCTTCCAGGGAGGGGAGCTGTCTGAGGGAGGGAGGTTGAACTTTTCAGCCCCAACAGAGGTTGAGTGGATTAATGACAGGTATGACCACCATGAAGGTGCCACCTTCTCTCCCCCGCCCCAGCTGGGATGACCCTCAGGTTAAAAGTGTGACTGCTCTGGGATGATGACCATATTCCTGGGTGATGGAGGGAAGAAAGTGAGGTCTGCAGATGCTGGAGATCAGAGCTGGAAATGTGTTGCTGGAAAGGCGCAGCAGGTCAGGCAGCATCCAGGGAACAGGAGAATCGACGTTTCGGGCATAAGCCCTTCTTCAGGAGGGAAGGCCAACCTCTCCCAAAGGCAGCACAGGCTGGATCGAAGGGGCATCAAGAGTAAGCATGGGGAGATTGAGGGTGACAGAAGGAGGGGGTTGGTTGGCAGATCACTATGTAAAAACAATGGCTGCAGATGCTGGAAAGCAGATTCTGGATTAGTGGTGCTGGAAGAGTACAGCAGTTCAGGCAGCATCCGAGGAGCAGTATGGGCAATTTAGCATGGCCAATTCACCTAACCTGCATGTCTTTAGATTGTGAGAGGAAACCAGAGCACCCAGAGGAAACCCATGCAGACACGGGGAGAATGTACAAATTCCACACAGACAGTTGCCCGAAACTGGAATCAAACCCGGGTCAAAACACTCGGACCAGTCTTGACTTCGCTGCAGCCTCTGCCTCTACTTCTGGCCCCACCCACTCTGCAACTAAGACTCCGGCTGCATTTCCCAGGGTCACCCTGAGTCCTACCTGCAGCTAGTCAGCACACTCACTCACCCTCCTCACCCATACACCCCCACAGTGCACCCTATCCTTCCACTTCTCTCTCTTCACCTCATCTCCACCTTCCCACTCCCCCACCTCACTCCACAACCCACCTCCGCCCCAATCTCCTTTCTCTCCCACACCCATTCCCCCGTGCAACATCACAACTAGCCCTCACCCACCACATGCCATCACCCTTTCCCCCCTCCCCTCCTTCAGCCAACTTGGGCCCCCCAAAAATCTCGCCCCCGAGCCTTGCCCCATATTTACTATCCCCCCGACCTCAAACTCTCTGAGGCCAAAAGGTCCATCCTCAGAAAGGGCTCACAGTCATTCCCGCCCGACCTCACCTCAATGAATCCCACACCCACCACGACGCGGAGCTCTTCTTCCGCCGCCTCTACCTCCGTGTCTTCTACTTTAACAAAAACTCCCAAACTCCCTCTGAGGACCCCTTCTCCCACCTCCAACCTTCCTCCTCCACTTGGTCACCCCCTCCAGCTGTGTACACTTCCTAGACCACTTCATTGCTGACTGCTGATGTGACATCAGGTGCCTCAATTTCTCCCCTCACCCTCTCCAGCCACACCCTCCCCGAACATGCGGCACTCCACTCTCTCCGCTCCAACCCATGGTTCACCATCAAACCTGCTGACAAAGGTGGGGCAGTGGTAGTCTGGAGGACTCACTGCTATGTCGCACAGGCTGAACGCCAACTCTCCAACACCACGTCCTACTTTTCCCTTGGCCATGACCCCGCCGCGACCCATCAGGCCAAAATCACTCGCACTGTCAGTGCCCCCATTGCCTCCAGTGATCTCCCCTCCACTGCCTCTAATCTCATACTCCCCCAGCCCTGCAATGCCCAGTTTTATCTGCTACCCAAGATCCACAAGCCCATCTACCCTGGGTAACCCATCATCTCAGCATGCTCCTGCCCCACTGAACTCATCTCGTCCTACCTCAACTCCATCCTCTCCTCCTTGGTTCAGACACTTCCCACCTACATCCGCTACACCAACCACACCCTCCAAATCCCTGGCCCTGAGCGCTTTATCTCCACTATGGGTGTGCAGTCCTTACATATGTCCATACCCAATAAGGATGGCCTCCAGGCCCTCTGCTTCCTCCTCTCCAACAGACCCATCCAGTCTCCTCCACCAATACCCTCCTCCACCTTGCTGAACTGGTCCTCACCCTCAACTACTTTTCCTTTAACTTCTCCCATTTCCTCTAAATCCAAAGGGTGGCTATGAGTACCTGGATGGGCCCCAGCTACACCTGCCCCTTTATTGGTTATGTTGAACAGTCCCTCTTCAGTGCCTACACAGGCACTGTGCCCCAACTCTTCTGCCATTACATGAATGACTGCATTGGTGCAGTGACCTGTACCCAGGCTGAACTGGAGCAGTTCATCGGCTTCACCCACAACTTCCATCCTGCCCTCAAATTCACTTGGTCCACCTTGGACACCTCCCTCCCCATTAATGACATCTCCATTCCCATCTCCAGTGACAATCTTCAGACTGACATTTACTACAAACCCACAGACTCCCATAACTAACTGGAATATAGCTCCTCCAACTCAGTATCCTGCAAGAATTCCATCCCATTCTCCCAATTCCTCTGCCTCTGCCCCAACTGCTCGGATGACATTCCACTGATCACAGATGTCCACCTATTATGAACAATGTGCTATTCCTCCTTCTGTCATGCACTGCACCACCTCCATTTCCCATTCCACTGCTCTAAACCCCTCCAAACGTAATAAAGGCAGAGCCCCCTTGTCCTCACCTACCACCCCACCAATCTCCGCATCCACCACATCATCCGTAAATACTTCCACCAACCCCAGCTAGACCACACCACCAAGAACATCTTCCTCTCCCCACTGCTGGCTGCCTTCCTCAAGGACCATTCCCTTTGACAATTCTTTGTTTGTGCCACTCGCCCACCAACTCTCCCGAACCCCCAGGAACCTTCCCTTGCAACCCAAAAAGATGCAAAGCCTGCTGGTACACCAATCCCTCACCTCCATACAGAACCCCAAACAGTCCTTCCAGGTGAGACAGAGGTTCACCTACCTCTCCTCCAACCTATTTCACTGCATCAGGTGCTCCCGATGTGGTCTTCTCTACATCGTGGGGCCAAACGTAAACTTAGGGAACGTTTTGCCAAGCATCTCAGCCAGGCCCGGAGGGACCGAACGGTTCTCCCAGTCACCACCCATTTTAATTCCCCTTCCCACTCCCTTTCTGACATGACGATCACTGGCCTCCTCCATTGCCACAATGAACCAAACCACAAATTGAAAGAACAACATCTCATCTTCTGTCTGGGCAGCCTACAGCCTGGAGGAGTCAACATTGAGTTTGCCAATTTCAAATAACCACCCTTCCCATCCCCAGACTCCCTTCCCAACTCCTCGCCCTCCCTTCCACTCCTCCCTGCCACCAAACAGATTCATTCCTCCAATTAACCAACCAGGTAGTACCATCTACCTGTCATCACTGATCCCCACTTCATCATCCTGTCCCAGTCACCCCCTTTATCGGCAGCTCCCCCAACACCCAACCCCATTCCTGAAGAAGAGTTACACCCAAAACGTCAACTTCTTCACCACCTGATGCTGCCTAACTTGCTGTATTTTTCCAGCCTCCTGCCTGTCATTGAATGGAACCAGCAGGAAAGGGTTAGACAATCAAGTGTCAAGGCCATGAATAAATGGGAATGGGGCATGCTACAGACAGATGCATTGAAACGGTCAATCACAAAGATAAGACCAAACTGGAAATGAAACACTAATACACAGTGGATGGAATTTAATCTCAGAAAATGTGAGACCATGCACTTGCGTCAGAATAATCTAAAGGCCGACTATTAGTTAAATAGTGAGAGATTCCAACAAAGTGCAGTACAGAGTGATCTGGGTAGTATTGTGCATGAAACTCAGAAAGTTAGTGCAGGTACAGCAAGTAATCGAGAAGGCGAAAGGAATTTTCACCTTTATTGTTGGGGGTTGGAATTTAAAAGTAGAGAAGTCTTGTTAAAACTGTACAGGGTGTTAGTGAGCCTGCATTTGGCGTATTGTGTGCAATTGTGGTCCCTGTATTTAAGAAAGGATGGACAGCTATTGGAGGCTTCCTCCTGCTCCGATTTTCCCATGTCCTTGTGTGCTCCAATATCCTTCCCTCACAGCAGAGCTGGTTGGAGCCTGCCTGCAGTAACTGCCTCCAGTCTCTGGGTGGTGCTGCCAAATGATCTGCCTAGCCCAGGCTGTCACAGTTCCCACATCACAACAATGTCTGGACTTTGGAAGTATTCCATTGGCTGTAAAACATTTCCAAACATCCTAAGTTCAAGGAACGTATAACACATATATAATTCTCTCCCCTTTTATATCTTATCTCCATGTCTTCCCAGCTGTCGCCTGACAACATCACAGACTTGTGTAAAATCTAGAATGAATCATGAATCTCTGGGAGAACTTAATCTATGACAACACTGGGATTAATGACCACCTCCTCAGTGGGCTTTGAGGGTGAAAGTCAATAGCTGTCTCATGGGGACTTGATCTGAATTGTCTCCAGTCAGTCGGTGTTTTTGTCTGGTCCAGACAGTACTGACCAACCTTAGACCCTGTGATCTGATTGAGATGAAGGGTTAGCTGTGCTGGGCTTTCACACATGGCTCACATACAGAGTGAAGCAGGGATTACCCATTTCACAAGAGTAAATGGAACTAACAAACTGGGTGATTGTGACAACCCCACCCTCTCCCCAAGACAGTGGGACAGGAACAGTAATATTCTCAGACAGAAAGGTTGGTAAAAATGGTAAGCCGCAGAGCGAGGGGGGATGGGAAACGTGACACTCCCCAGAAACAGGCGAACAGTAACTGTCTGTTCCCCACTTTCTTGTTGTGACATATGTCCTTGGGAAATGGGTTTGGTTTATATTTTCTCAGTAACAAGGATTCCAATTCCATATTTAGTGTGGCAGCAGATCCACTGAAGGTCATGCTTTCATTTGGAGATTGCCCAGGTTTCTGTCCAGGCTGATACAGCATGATCTACCAGTGCTGCTCCTATTAGGCTAAACCATCACGCATGAGGGAATCTGATGGGCACTTTCTCTTTCTGCTGGCAAAGGGAGAGATTTGCTTTTACTGCAATGGCAGCCAATGAAATTAGTTAGTGGATGTATTTCCAGCTGAGCGGAATGTTCTGTTGTTCATGATGGGATTAACCTTGACAGTTCCCACTTGCCTTTACACCGACAGTGGGGCAGGAAGTCACCACGCAGTGGTCTCCTGGCTCACACTGAGAAACCAAGTTGATGGTATAACTGCAGAGAGCAAGACAATGGCTTGGATTCACCGAACAACCAGAGGCTTCAGCCAACAACTGGGTCACAGGCAAATGGAGGGTTGTGTAAACTCTCAGTATCTCAGGGAACAAACACAACTACTGAGCTACAAAACCGAACAGGATATTTTTATGACAAATTGGCATTCCAAAAATAAAATCCAAACACTATATGTATAAAAACTGAGTACAATCTCATTTCAAAGACTACAGCATTTTCTTTGAAAGCTGGACGATATTGAGATGGGAATCCAAACAATCACCCATTCCATCACATGGTGTTCTCATTATAACACATTTGAAAGCCTCTTAAAAACACGGAAGGAGAGAGAAACATTGCAAACTTATTACCACGAGTGAGGCTCCATTAAAAACTAGGATCATGATGTTAAATGCTCCCAGCCAGAAACAACACAGATGCATTCACATCATTAGAATGTTAAATGATGTTAAAAAGTCTGCCAACCACTTTCATAAAGACGGAGTATTTTAAATCTCAAGAGGCATTGATGATTTTTTTCCAGTATCATAGCAAGGAAGCAGCAACTGACATATGAACTCGAACAAAATGATAACAGGCACTGAATACAGAGCAGGCTCCTGAGAGAAAACAGATCAACAGCAGAGATCTGTCCAGTGCTGGGATCATTTTAGACAAGACAGTTTGTTGCCAGCAAGTTATTGCGGTTTGAAAACTCCAGTACTGTCAGAAAGAGAAAAAGGACAATGTGCAGATTGTTGAACAGGCCCCTACACCTGGGCCCGAGGCAGGAGCCCAAGCTCCAACACACTGGCCTCACTTCACACCAACCTTCATTTAGTGCGGGGTCATGAACTCCGGCCATCAATCCCTCTGGGACCGGGATGGAGTAAGGGAACAGGGACAATTGTAGAAGAGTCAATAAGGAGTAAAGCAAGATGGAGAGGGTGTTTTGGAAAGGGTTTAGAGGAGGAAATATACTTTGTGCCACTCAATACTGACATTGTCGACGTGTTTAACAGAATGAACAAAACAGCACGCTGTGAAGACAAACAAAAGTCACATCAAAGTACTTTCCTTATCACAGGGGACATTTTTATTGTGGTGTGACAAGTACCCTGCTTGTAAAGCTGAACACTCCATGTATCTTTACAGATTGAGCCAGTTAGCTCCAAGCAGGGCCCCAGTTTATGTTTTACTGATCAGGGACAGTGAAGCAGCTGCCCTCTAGTGGCGAGAGAGCGTTTGCCCTGCTGCTGAGGATTATGGGTAAAGTCCCCTTCCATTCGCGCCCACACAAACCTGCAGCCACTTCAGCTGCTTTATTGAAAACCACAAGCTTTCAAGGCGCTGATCCTTCAATGGTGGAACTGACGCATGGTCATATGAATTAGGGACAAATGAAAGAGCTTCATCCTCTTGAGCTGCTCCCCATGGCTGACCTGATTATTCCACATTCTTGCCTCACTCTGCTAGATTTTTGATAAGCATGACTGTCTACTTCCTCACTACAAGCATTCAGAGGTTTCATTTCTATGTTTGAAGAAGAGTTCCAAAAATCTATGACCTTAAGCAAGAAAAAAAAAACTCTGCTTATCTCGGTCTTAAATGAGGGAACTTATTTTAGTTTATATTCTCCCTGAAAAGGAAGCATTCTTTTCACATCCACGCTGTATTCTATGGTCATATTGATATGGCATCTGCTTTAATCAGCTGCTCTGTCATGAGAACAGCTACCTATCCTGCCACCTTCAGTGACTGATGCACAGAAACATCCAGGTCCTACTGCCCCTACACCCACCCATACTTGTACCCTTTAGTTTGTTTTGTCTCTCCACATTTTCCCTCCAAAATGAATCAGTGACATCTCTTTCCATTAAATTCTATCCGCAACCATCTGCTCATTCCATTAACTTACCTATATCTTTTTTTGAAGTTAGACACTATCTTCTTCATGAGCCATAATACATTCAAGTTTCATACCATCAGCAAATTTTGAAATTATGCCTTGTACACTCAGGTTAACATAGATTTAACTATTTTAAATAGTTTTTAAAATGAACTATTTTATAAACTATTGTAAATTATACCTAAAATTTATTGCCCATCTCTAGTTACTCGGAATGAGTTCTGAGCCAGATGATGGGCCGTTAAGAATGAATCATGTCACTGTGGGACTGGAGTCACAGACCGGGTGGTGACTGGGTTCCCTTGTCCAAACTACATTCGTGAACATGACATTGAGTTTCATGGGGTTTTTTTGTTCAGATCCCAACGTCTTCCTTCCCAGATATTATATGCCTCACCACCGCCCTCTCCAGGACAATTAGGGAAGGGCAACAAATAGCAGCCACTTTTGCGCCCGCCAATCCCAGGAGAAATCAAAATAAATGAAATACACTTCAAATGATCAAACTGGAGAGGCTTGAGTTCATCTCTTTGAAAGACTCGAGTCTAGGCTAGAAGTAGAGCCATGACATGGGTGAACCTGGTTTGTCAGACTGCAAGGTGGAGTGCTCTTCGGATTGACACTGGGATCAGGCACAAAATGAACTACACTCAAAGACCAAACACACGGCTATCAAAGTGGGTCACCAAACTACAAAGAGCAGCAATTTATGTGGGAGAACTCAACAGGTATCAGCGGGTGTAAGAGCATTAGGCAGGCAAGTGTCAGATATTGCTGAACACACCGGAAGCACAGTCACACATAAAGGGAAGCTATTGGGATCGAGCAGGGAAACGGGAATAACTGAATTTCTCCACTGAGAGCTGGAAGGGGTTTTCTCGGTTGTAACGCCTCTGAGAACGATAAAGGTTGAAGGGCCGTTTATAAACAACACTGCAGCGCGCAAGAAAGGATGTCGAGTGATATATCTCCTTTAACTTGGGAACAATATCAGAAACAAAGGTCAATGTGGTTTTGGATTGAATATTGAGATAAGTAGATGGAGGGGAGAGTGACCATGGCAGCGGTCCTGAAGAATGGTTAGGTCATGGCTAGAATATGGTGCACAGTTAGGGGCTGCTTTGCGGGACAATACATAATGGGACAGGGACAGAGGATCTAGGTCACAAGTTTTATTTCGGGATGTAGATTTCTTTACACAGAAGGTGGTAAGAATTTGCAATTTTCTGCCACAGGCTGTTAAAACAAAACCTATCCATGTTTTATTCTCTGGTGGGACATGGGCACTGCTGGCTGGCCAGCATTTCCTGCCTGTCCCTCATTTTTTTTGAACGTGGTGAGGAGCTGCCTTCCTGAACCTGCTGCAGCCATGTGCTGTAGGTAGACCAAGAATGCCCTGAGGGAGAGAATTCCCCAATTTTAACCTAGTGACAGTGAAGGAACAATGAGATATTTCTAAGTCAGAATGATGAATGGTTTGGGAGAAATCTTGTAGATGGCAATATTCCCATACGTGCACTATTTTAAAAGGTATTTAATGACCTGAAAAAGAGGAATAATAAAGGGAAAGTAATGCTGAAAAGCATTCGACTGGATGGTGATGGATTAATTATTGTGGTGACCTTTTGGGCAGAGTTGGCTGTTTTCGTCCAGCAGCAACATTCTCCATGGTAACGTGTCCAAAAGAACACGTTTAAACCTCAAAATTCTGACCTCACACAAAGGCAGTGCTAATTGCTGTGGTTCTGTTCGCCGAGCTGGAAGTTTTTGTTGCAAACGTTTTGTCCCCTGTCTAGGTGACATCCACAGTGCTTGGGAGCCTCCTGTGAAGCGCTTCACTGGAGGGTCCCAAGCACTGAGGATGTCACCTAGACAGGGGACAAAACGTTTGCAACAAAAACTTCCATCTCGGCGAACAGAACCACAGCAACAAGCACCCGAGCTACAAATCTTCTCACAAACTTTGGGCAGTGCTAATTATTGACAGATTTTATGACTTTCTTTAAGTTTCAGCCTTGGCTAAGTTGGTAAAACTCCTTCCATGGAGTCAGAAAGGTTTGGGTTCAGTCCACTCTGAGATGGGTCAACAACGATCTCACCCATCAGTGAGATCAGAACTGCTGGGGAGCTCCTTTTGGATCCTGGGGAGGTCCCCAGTTGGAAGCGAGCAGAGCAATGCTTGTTGGAGGCAGGGCTCTCACTGGAGACCTTGACTTATTATGGAATCTCAGGCCAAATACAACTAAAGGCAGGTGTGGGTCATGGGAGAGGTGGCAGTTTAACATGAGGACATCATCTGAAGCAAGGTCCCTTGGTTGGACACATTGTGGGAAAGCCAAGCTGATTTAATTCCTGAACTGCCATTAAATCAGGATAGATTCAGGAATGTTGATGTCAATTGGCTCCTCAATCTAGCTTATGTCGTCTGTTGGTGGCTGGGAATTCCAGTTCATTCCTTCTATCCTGATATTCATTGGGAGAAATTTTGCTACCATTGGGGGCATTGAAATGGGCCACTTGAATGATTAAATGTGCCTCGAGTTATGTTTCCAACTGTGTTACATCTAGCGCAAAGTGTAAAATTCAAAACTGATGTTTCATTTACAAAACTGAGAGAAAATGTGTAGGTTAGGTGGATTGGCCGTGCTAAATTACTCATTATGTCCAAGAGATGCACAGGCTAGCAAATGGAAAATGCCATGGAAAATGCAGGGTTACGGTGATAGGGTAGGGGAAGTGTGGGTCTGGGTGGGATGATCTTCAAAGGGTCGGTACGAGCTTGCTGGGCTGAATGGCCTCCTTCCACACTGAAGGAATTCCTCGATTCTATGATTCTATGAAGGCCAGAACAGGATCTCGACAGTGGAGGGAGGGAATTCTGATGTTCAAAAATTCTTAAACAAAGGAACACAGTAAATGTAGATTTACCATCAGTGCAGACAAACTGAAAGGCAAAATAACATATTCTCCAGTCGTATACCAGGTACAGAAAGGAGATCAGGAAAAATATTTTGATGCAGTTATTGGAATTTAATGATGAATGATGATAAACATAGTGCTCCATTCACAAAAGGACAGAATTACTTTTTAAAATTTCAACAGGTCTGAAGCAAAAGAGGAAATCAGGATCAAATAGTCATTTGAGAATTTGGAACTAGAGTGAGAAAAAGTCCTTCTTATGAAAACATTTCATTTTGCCTTGCTTTCTCTCCATGGGTGCTGCCTGACCCGCTGGGATCTCCAGTCTACATGGTACTTGCCTTTGCTGTGCCATTTCTTGCAAATTGCCCTGATGTGTGCAAGACAAAAGCTTCCACAAAACGTCTCTTTTTTCAGCAACACTTAAATTCGGATCAGTTTAGAGAGAAAGCAGGGACAGGGAATCATCTTTCCCCGCAGGGAGGGAGGGAGTGTGTGTGGAATCTCCCATGGGCAGGGTTCTCCTGGCTGCCACCACATCAGGAAGGCTGGAGCTTGATGATCGAGCTGAATGGACAGGGCTCACTCTCACAGTCCTCAGGGCCATGGAGCCTCTTGTGATGGGAGCATCTGCTTGGTGTTGGCAGACAATGATGTTGCAATGGGTTTGGAGATGGGGCAACTCGACACTGGATGCTGCACAATGGCTGCACTGACTCTTCCTCTCTACCTGGTCCCTCCAGGAGTGAACGTGGATGTACAGAATGGCTGGACACCTTGATTATTGCAATGGAACATTGTTCTCCAGCTGACACTCACCAGCTTGGTGCTGGAAAAGGTTCCTTTATCCAATGAGCTGAGAGCCTTGCTCCTGACCCAGCAGATTGCTGTTGAGTGGAGTTTCAGGAGATAAAGAGAGACTGAGAAGGGAGTGAATGAGCAAGTGAGTAAATCTGCTTCTCAAATTTCCCAGCAACAATAAGAGCTCAGGATTTAGACACAAAGGAGGAAGAGTGAAGAGTTGAACAGAGACTGATTCATCAGCCGAGGGAGGACAGTACGTGGTCATCAGCCAGAGGTTTCGCAGAATCAGAGAATCATACAGTGTAGGAGAAGTCTCTCATCCAATCAAGTCTGTCCCACCAAGGCAAAACTAAATCTACTCTCCATCCACTTTCCAGAACTGGGCCCAAAGCATTGAATGTTCGGATATTTCAGGTGCTGATCCAGGTATTTTTTAAAAGGTATATTTTTAAAATATTGACCAGGACACCATGGGGATCTGCTCTGCTCTTCTAATAGTGTCATGGCATCTTCTACTGTCCCCTGAGAGGGCAGATATCAGAATATCCCATCTGAAAGATGGTCCATGAGCACTGAACCTCTGACAGTGTTGCACTCCCTCAGTATTGACACACCAGCAGTGCAGCACTCCTGCAGTACTCCCACAATATTGACTTTCTGACGGTGCGGCATTCCCTCAGTACTCACCCACTGACAGTGCAGCACTTCCTCAGTACTGACCCACCATTAGTGCAACACTCCCTCAGTACTGACCCTCCAATAGTGTGGCACTCCCTCAGTACTGACCTTCTGACAGTATGGCACTCCCTGTGCATGGATAATTTGCTTCAGAGATAGAATCATGTTATGATGAAATCTGTAGAATGTCGAAGCAGACCATTCACCCCAATGAGTTCACACTAATCCTCCGAAGACCATCCCAACCAGATCCAAACCACTACACTGTGCCACCGTGTGGGCAGCACGGTGGCACAGTGGTTAGCACTGTTGCCTCACAGCGCCAGAGACCCGGGTTCAATTCCCACCTCAGGCGACTGACTGTGTGGAGTTTGCACGTTCTCCCCGTGTCTGCGTGGGTTTCCTCCGGGTGCTCCGGTTTCCTCCCACAGTCCAAAGATATGCAGGTAAGGTGAATTGGCCATGCTAAATTACCCGTAGTGTTAGGTAAGGGGTAAATGTAGGGGTATGGGTGGGTTGCGCTTCGGTGGGTCGGTGTGGACTTGTTGGGCCGAAGGGCCTGTTTCACAATGTAATCTAATCTAATCCCTGTAACCCTGCATTTCCCAATGGCTCATCCACCCAATCTGCAACATGGTGAGTCTGAGGGGAGAGTGCTCCCCACTGAGGCCAGGCTGACATCTCCCGGTCCAATAGCCTGCCTTGCTTCCCCATCCCACCCCACACTTGGGAGAATGAGACCACCTGGGGGAGCTAGAGATGTTTCCCAGCCAGAGATAGTGCCTTCAGGAGAGAGATGGAGAGCAGATGATGGGGGCAGGGGGCAGTGGGGTCTGTTGTCTCGAGGTTGGGTGTGAGACATTGGAGCAGCCGATAGCATGTGCTGAACCCTTTCCCCGGAAGGAGTTTGTAAGTCGATGGGTGAAAGTGGGAGGGGCACTAGAGTAACATCTTTGTTGCTGCTGAAACCCTTGCTCCCTGCTCAGTCATGTCTGAGAGACACACAGGCACATCAGACACACAGGAGGCAGCTTTCTGTGGATGTTCTCCTGGGTCAGGCCTCATCAACACGGAGCTATGGTCAGTAACAGTGTAAGCTGTGCGGCCCTGAAAGCCTGAGTCTGCAACTCAGCTCGGAAGGACCTCAGCTCATTCGTCAAAACTGGTTCTGCCCCTCTGCAGCCTAGCCGGGCTGCCTGTGCCTTTCCACCACTCCCAGGTTTTCCCTTGTGCCACAGCTCATTCTCCTGAGGGACAGCTGTTCTCAGGCCCAGCACATGATCTTGTCCCTTTGTCAGATCCTCTTCGAGAAACTCATGGCTCACCACCGCCCTCTCCAGGATAAAGTTAAAAGGGTGACCATCCTCCAACGTGGACTTCGGGACAGGCAGCAGAGAAAAGTGGCCGAGCAGAGGCTGATAGCTAAGTTCGGTACCCATATGGAGGGCCTCAACTGGGACCTTGGGTTCATGTCACATTACAGGTGACGACCATTGCACTATACACACTCACAGATACTCCTACACACACACACTCTCACACTCACACAGGCACTCCTATGCACACATATACACAGACACACATACATACAGACGTGCACACAGACACCCACACACACACCCTTACAGACACATACACTCCCACACTCACACATGCACCCCCTCACAGACTTAAGACACTCTGCACTCACTACACACACACACACACTTTCTCACACTCAACCCCCAACCCAGACAGACAGACACACACAGACAGACAAAGACCCATATGCACACATATGTTTTGTGGGGTGAATTTGTACTTGAAGGGTTACATAGTACTTTGCATTCATGTAGAACTCTGAGCTCAAAAACTGCATGAATTTATGTAAAACTCCGTTATCTCACTTTTTAGATTAGAATCAATCTAAACATCATGGCATAGAAAGAGAATACAGGGGGCCAACACCTTCAATATATTGTCTAGCTATCACCATTGTTAACAGCTAACCCGAGAATGCAACTTTTGTTTTTAAAAAGGTTTTGTGATTTACACATGAAAGAAGTGAAACTATCACTGTATTCTAACAGATGAAACAGGCAATCAATTTTTCAATGTATAATTACAGTTACATCACACTGTAAATTCTTGCTATAAATTCTGTGTTATGATTGAGCCCTCCATTATCACCTGATGAAGGAGCAGCGCTCTGGAAGCTAGTGTGCTTTCAATTAAACCTGTTGGACTATAACCTGGTGTTGTGTGATTTTTAACTTTGCACACCCCAGTCCAACACCGTCATCTCCAAATCATGACTCTCCAGGATAGTTAGGGAAGGGCAATAAATAGCAGACACGTCAATGCTCTCCCCATCCCAGGAGTAATCAACGTAACTGATGGACAATTCAAACAATTAAACTGGTGGAAGATGATTAAATAATTCCAGTGATTAAACTTCACCTGATAATTCCTGTATTAAGTTCAAGGTGAAGCTATCCTGAATTTAGACCAATTTTCATTGTTAACTTAATACATTTCCATGTTCATTCTTTCTCTCCAAACTGATCCTAATTTGAATGTTGCAAAAGACAAATCATTTTGTTGAAGGTTTTTGTCTTGCATGCATCAGGACAATTTACAAGAAATGCCACAGCAGAGGAAAACAATATTTAAACTGGCGTGTTCATAGTGACAACACCTCAACCGATCAGCACTTTCCTCATATGCAATAGAAATGTCATGTTTTTCTCCTTTGATTGGTACTTTTACAATTGTCCTGATGAGGGCAAAATGAAAAGCTTCCAAAAACCGAGCATTTTTCAGGCTAAGTCAATATTCTCAAATGACTATTTGATCCTAACTTGCTCTTTTGCTTCAGACTTGTTCAAATTGCAAGAAGTAATTCTGTCCCATTATGAATGGAGGACTCAGTTTATCAGCACTCACCAAATTCCAATCTCTACATCAAAATATTTTTCCTGATCTCCTTCCTGTACCTGCCTTTCTGTTTGCCGGCATTGACAGTAAATCTACATTTACTGTGTCGATTTCATTAAGATGTTTTGAATATCAGAATATCCTCCCTCCCTCCTCGAGATCCTGGTCTGGCATTTCCTTGTAACCTAGGTCCCCAATCCCTGTCCCATTCTGCATTGCCCCTCAACGAAGCCCCTAACTGTCCACTATATTCCAGATGTGACCTAACCGTTCTTCAGTACAGCTGTCCTGGCCACTCTCCCCTCCGTCTCCTCACTCTCAATATTCATTCCAAAATCCCATTGGCCTTTCCCATTTCTTTTATACAATTTCCTTTCCCAATTTTAAGCATTTATGTTGCTCAACATCCTTTCTTGCCCACTGCAGTACATTGTTTGCAATATGAGCTACACTTCATCTTTTAACGTACTGAGTCATTACAACCAGGAAAGCTCTCAGTGGAGAAATTCAATTAATCCCATTTCCCTGCTCTATCCCAACAGCTTTAGTGTATTTATGGTGCATTCAATGACATCTGACACTTGTCTGTCTTACCCGCTTACACCCACTAATGGCTTTCTCTTGAGTTCTTCCTGACAAATTGCTGTTTATTGCAGTTTGGTGACACACTTTGATAGCCGTTTGTTTGGTCTTTGAGTGTAATTCATTTTGTGCCTGATCCGTAGGGCACTCCAATTGCAATCTGGAAAATGCAGGTTAACCCATGTCATGGCCGAGGCTCCAGTGTTTCAAAGAGATGAGTTCAAGCCTCACCAGTTTAATCATTTGAATTGTACGTCATTTATTTTGATTTCTCCTTGGGTGGGGTAAGTTTTAATTTGTCTGCTATTTGTTGTCCTTCCCTAATTGTCCTGGAGAGGGCGGTGATGAGCAATGTCATATCTGGAACATAGAACATAGAACATGACAGCCCTCAGCCCTCGATGTTGCGCCAACCGATACAACCAATCTAAACTCCATCTACCCTACACTATTCCATCTTCATCCATATGTGCATCCCGTGACCATTTAAATGCCCTTAATGTTGGGGTGTCTGCTACTGTTGCAGGCTGTGCATTCCATGCCCCTACTAGTCTCTGAGTAAAAAAACTACTTCTGACATCTCTCCTATATCTATCACCTCTCAATTTAAACCTATGTCCCCTCAGCATCTGAGGAAAAAGGCTCTCACTCTCCACCCTATCTAACCTTGTGATTATCTTAGTACGTCTCAATTAAGACAACTCTCAACCTTGTTCTCTCTAACAAAAACAGCCATAAGTCCCTCATCCTTTCCTCATAAGGCCTTCCCTCCATGCCAGGCAACATCCTAGTATATTTTCTCCGAACCCTTAAGTTCCCACATCCTTTTTTTAATGCGGTGACCACAACTGCTTGCAATACTCCAATTGCAGCCACACCAGAGATTTGTACAGCTGCAGCATGACCTCATGACTCCTAAACCCAATCTCTCTACCAATAAAAGCTAACCCACCATAAGCCTTCTTAACAATCCTATCAAACTGGATGGCACCTTTCAAGGATCTGTGGACATGGACACAGAGATCTCTCTGCTCATCTACACTACTAAGAATCTTACCATTAGCCCAGTGCTCTTTATTCCTGTTACTCCTTCCAAAGTGAATCACCTCACACTTTTCTGCATTAAACTTTGCATTTGCCACCTCTCAGCCCACTCTGCGGCTTATCCATGTCCCTGCATGTGTAACCTGCAATATCCTTCAGCACTATCCACTCCTCCACAAACTTCAGTGTCATCTGCAAATTTACTAACCCATCCTTCTATGCCCTCATTCAGGTCGTTTATAAAAATGGCAAACAGCAGTTGCCCTAAAAGAGATGCTTGCAGTACACCACTAGTAAATGAACTCCAGGATTAACATTATCTATCAACAACCACGCTCTGTCTTCTTTCAGATAGCCAACTTCTGATCCAAACCGCTAAATCACCCTTAATCCCATGCCTCGGTATTTTGTGGAGAACCTTATCAAATGCCTTACTGAAGTGCATATCCACCACATCAACTGTTTTACCCTCATGCACCTGTTTGGTCACCTTCTCAACGAACTCAATAAGGTTTGCGAGGCCCGAGCTTCAGTGTTGACTATCCCCAATCAATTTATTCCTTTCTAGATGATTATAAACCCTATCTCTTCTAACCTTTTCCAACACTTTATCCACAACCGAAGTAAGGCTCACTGGCCTATAATTACCAGGGTTGTCTCTACTCCCCTTCTTAAACAAGGGGACAACATTTGCTATCCTCCAGTCTTCTGGCACTATTCCTATAGACAATGACAACATTAAGATCAAAGGTAAAGTCTCTGTAATCTCCTCCTGGCTTCCCAGGGAATCCCAGGACAAATCCCATCCAGCCCAGGGAATTTACCTATTTTCCCACTTTCCAGAATTGCTACACCTCCTCCTTGTGAATGTCAATCCCATCAGTCTAGTAGCCTGGACCTCAGTATTCTCCTTGACAACATTGTCTTTTTCCAGTTTGAATACTGAGGAAAATATTCATTAGCACTTTGCCATGTCTGCGGACTCCACACACAACTTTCTACTACTCTCTTTGATCGGCTCTCATCTTTCCCTAGTCATTCTTTTATTCCTGATATACCTATACAAAGCTTTCGGATTATCCTTAATCCTATCCACCAACAACATCTCATGTCCCCTCCTGGCTGTTCTTAGCTCTCTCTTTTGGTCTTTCCTGGCTAACTTGTAACTCTCAAGCGCCCTAACTGAGCCTTCAGGTCTCACCCTAACATAGCCTCCTTCTTCCTCTTGACAAAAGATTCAACTTCTTTAGTAAACCACAGCTCCCTCGCTCAACCACTTCCTCCCTGCCTGACAGGTACACACTTATCAAGGACGTGCAGTAGCTGTTCCTTGAATAAGCTCCACATTTCAGTTGTGCCCATCCCCTGCAGTTTCCTTCCCCCATCCTATTCATCCTAAATCTTGCCTAATCGCATCATAGTAGCCTTTCCTCCACCAATAACCTTTGCCCTGCAATATATACCTATCCCTTTCCATTGCTCAAGTAAACAAAACCAAATTTTGTTCACTATCATCAAAGTGCTCACCTACCTCTGAATCTAACAGCTGGCCAGTTTCATTACCCAGCACCAAACCCAACGTGGCCTTCCCACTCTGGGAAGGAAGGTGCTGGGATGGGTACAAACAAAAACCATGAAACTCAATGTCATGTTCACAGATGCTCTTTAGGCAAGGGATCCCAGTCATCACCCGGTCTGTGACTCCAGTCCCACAGTGACGTGATTCATTCTTTACAGCCCCATGATCTGGTGCAGCAAAGAACTCAGTCCGAGCAGCTGGAGATGGGCAATAACTATAAGGCTTGTCAATGACATTAATGCCCCGAGAAGGAATAATGCAGCTCTTTGCTGTCTACCTTTGAGCCTCTGGTCCACCACACTCTAGCTGTTATGGGTCTCTAATCCTCTCACATTAATTCATTAAATGATGGCAATATGTGAAGTGTTTTTAGTTTGAACTGTCAGGTCTCTTTTCCCATGCCTCTCTCCTCTTCACCTCCTTCAAAACCTTTCACCCGATGTTTCCCGTGACAGCCTTGCTGTGCAGAGTGAAAGCTCTCTGTATTCTCTGAGGACTCACTCTGTCTGTGTCTGTCTCTTCTCCAATGTAACACAAAACACATGTTTCTAAAACCCTGCTGATATGTAAAGAGAGCTGAGAAAACAACAGCAACCATAACTGACTTGGTCTTGTTAAAGAAAATAATGTTTGTTTTGAAATTATATTTCTGTCAGTGAGTGACAAAGGAACGATGGGGGTCCAGGATTGCTGCAGCCTCTGCCAGAACATAGGACCCAAGAGCAGGCATTTTGGGAACTGCTGTGCCAATGAAGAAGATCACTGCTCATCTGGTTATGGTCTCAGCTGCATTTTCTGCCTCCCTCCCCCACCCATTATCCTTAACTGCCTTGTTCATCAAAAACCGGCCTATCTCAGCCATGACTAAAGTCAATGAACCAACCTCCATTCCCATATAGAGAAGAGAATTCCACAAACTGTCAACCCTCAGCAAGAAAACCTCTCCTTCCTTTTAAACGGGAGACTGCTTTGTCTTAAACCGGCCCTCCAGTTCTCACCTGCCCTGGAACAGGAACCATCCTCTCAGTATCCAGCCTGCCGTGTCACCTTCAGATCAGAAACTGTTAATGAGAGAGAACAAGTTGCAAAAGCAAGGCTGTTCCCTGGAAATGATTAACAGTGTTTATGTAAACTGTCTTCTCCAATGCCAGAGTCCAAAACAAGAGGATGATTAAAATTAGAATTGGGAATGATTTCAGGAGGAACTCTTTCTGACAAAGAGTGGGGGAAATCTGGAACTTTCAATCTGAAAAAGCTACCAAGGTCGGGGATCAATGTTCATTCACTCAGGATGGTCAGGGTTACAGAATTAAGGGGGAATGTGTTCTAGGTCAGCCATGGCCTGACTGACTGACTGGGGAACCAGGCCGGAACAACCGATAACTCATTCCCACTGGAATCCAACGGAATGGCTGCTGTTTCGTTCAGATGCTCATGGCCCGGGACTTGACGCGTGGCTCTCAGCAGCCACTCTATAGTACCAGCACTCGAGAGTCACTAGAGGGCAGCTGTTTCACTGTCCCTGAACAGAACAAATGAACTGGGGCCCTGCTCGGATCAAACTGTTTCAATCTGTAGAAATGCGGAGAGTGAGAGAGGGAGGGAGCGTGGGACAACAGCTTTTGAATCAGGATACTTATCACACCACAGTAAAAATGTCCCCTGTGATATGATTGTTTTCACAGTGTGTTTTTTATTCATTTTGCGATTCACGTAGACAATGTCAGTACTGAGTGGCACAAAGTATATTTCCTCCTCTAACCCCTTTCCAACACACTTTCTCCATCTTGCTTTACTTCTTATTGACTCTTCTACAATTGTCCCTGTTCCCTCACTCCGTCCCGGCCCCAGAGGGATTGATGACCGGAGTTCATGACCCCACACTGTGTGAAGGTTGGTGTGAAGTGAGGCCAGTGTGTTGGAGCTTGGGTTCCTGCCTCAGGCCCAGGTGTAGGTGTCTGTTCAAAAATTTCTTTGGCTGCCATTATAGTAAGAACAAATCTCTCCCTTTGCCAGCACAAAGAGAAAGTGCCGGTCAGATTTCCTGGTGTGTGATGGTTTAGCTCAATAGGAGCAGCATTTGGTAGATCATGCTATATCAGCCTGGACAGAAACCTGGGCAAACTCCAAATGAAAGATGACCTTCAGTGGATCTGCTGCTACAGGAAATATAGGATTGGAATCCTTGTTACTGAATCAACTCATCAAACCCAAATACAACTGAGAAAATATAAACCAAACCAATTTCCCAGGACATACGTCACAACACAGCAAGAAAGTGAACACACAGTTGCTGTCCCCTCTCTCTATGGAGTGTCACTGTGACTGTCCCCTCTCTCTCAGGGGAGTGTAGCTGTTCCTGTCCCCTCCCTCTTTGGGGCTATGCCATTTTGAGCATCCTTTCTGTCTGAGGATGTTACTACTCATGTTTCCCGTCCCCCACCCCTCTCTGTCAGGTTGGGGGTGTCACAGCCACCCAGTTTGTTTGTTCAGCTTACTCTCTTGTGAAGTGGGTAATCCCTGCTTCACTACACTGACCCGTGTGTTAATACCCGGCACAGCTCACCCTTCATCTCAATCAGAACTGTCTGGTCCCAGAACAATAACACTGACTGACTGGAGACAAACCCAGATCAAGTCCCAATGAGAGTGTTATTGACCTTCACACTCAAAGCCCACCAAGGAGGTTGTTATTAGTCTCAACGTTGCCACAGAGTAAGTTCTCCCAGAGATTCATAATTCATTCGAGATTTTAAACAAGGGAGGGATGTTGTTAGGAGACAGATGGGAAAACATGGAGAGGAAACAAAACGGAGAGAGAATTGTATTTCTGTTACACTGTTCATGAGCTGAGAATGTTCAAAGATGTTTTACAGATAATGGAATATCTTCAAAGTCTAGACATTGTTGTAATGTGGGAACTGTGAGAGCTTATTCACCCTCAGCAGGCTCCCACTTCGGGGGGTAGGACACTGGAGCGGAGAATGGGACAGGCTGGAAAATGAAACTCAACTGTCCAGTGAGGCCTGAGTCTGGTCCATGTAGTTATTGTTTGATGCTGATTGAGACTCTCGTTCTGATCTTTGCTTTCCCGCTGTTGCAGATTAAGGAGGTTTCTCACAGGGAGTTAGAGAAAGCGGAATGTGAAGTCTGCAGAACAAGTGCCAGACAGGTGCCGACACCATGACCTGCTGCCTATTTCCTGGGTGATGGACACTGAGCAGATTGGGTTGAACCGAATGGTGCATCAGGTGGCTGAATGTGGGGTTTCATTCCTTTCTTAATGTCAGTGGGTGACCATCCTAGAGCAGCTGCACCCTGCTGGGACCCGGCTTCCCGGTTTCCTTTCACTGGTGACAAACTCTGAGGTTTCATCTTCAGTCTCATATTCAGGTGATACTTTTGTAGCTTTGAGACATTCGAGTTGAACATTCCCAGTCTGCCTTAGCTGCTGTGAGCACAGTACCTGCTGACTGCTCTCTGCTCAAAGCAGTTTCTGAGCAAAGACATTTTCCTGTCTCTTCTTCTTGAGGCCTGTACCTATTCCTGCATTTTCATAGCACAACTCCTTCACTTACCACAACCACCTGTTGATGAGTAACTCACTGAAAAGTACTGATTATTTTCTCCTAACCTCCTCTCCCAGCAAGAGCTCCCTTTAGCAAGTGTCCTCTTGTCAAACCTGAACCCCTGACCAGCACAAAGACCCTTTCTATAAGACAGCAAAGAGGGATCTACGTGTCCAGGGACATGAATCACAAAGTCACCTGTATCAAGTGATGAGGACGGTCATAGATCATAGAATCCCCATAGTATGGAAGAAGGCCATTTGGCCCATTGAGTCCACATCGACCCTCCAAAGAGTATCCCACCCAGATCAACCCCATCCCTGTAAGCATACATTTCCCATGCCTAATCCACATAGTATTCACACTCTGGAAACTGTAGGCAATTTAACATGGCCAATCTACATAACCTGCATGTCTTTAGACTGTAGGAGGAAACTGGAGCACCAGGAAGAAACCCACACAGACAAGTACAGAATACGCAAACTACACACAGTCAGTTACCTGAGAGTCAAATTGAGCCCGGGTCCCTGGCTCTGTGGGGCAGCAGTGCTGACCACTGAGCCACAGTGCTGCCCAGAGCCACTGTGCCGCACAGGCATGGGAGATGGAGAGTGTTGGTATTTATTGCAAAGGGTTTTAAGGAGGCCTCATCTGGAGAGCTGTGTATCGTTTTCATGTTACTTAAGAAAGGATATCAAGAGTTGTGGGAACAGGCAGGAAAGTGGTATTAAACATTATCAGATCAACCATAATCTCATTGAATTGTGAACAGACTTGATGGGCTGAATGGCCTAATTCAGCTGCTGTCATTTATGATGTAATTGTGTGAGAGACAGTTCATTCAGCTCATTCCTGGGATGGGGAGTTATCCTCAGAGAAAATATTAAATGAGTATTTTACATCAGCGTTTACTGTGGAGAAGAACATGGGATATATAGATTGAGGGGAAATAGATGGTGAAATCCTGAAAAATGTCCTTATTTCAGAGTAGGAGGTGCTAGGTGTCATAAAGCATATAAAGGTGGATAAATCTCTAGGATCTGATCAGGTGTACCTTGAACTCGGTGGTAAGCTAGGGAAGTGATTACTGGGCCGCTTGCTGAGATATTTGTATCATCGATAGCCACAGCTGAGGTGCTGGAAGACTGGAGTTGGCTAACATGGTGCCAATATTTAAGAAGGTAGTGAGGGAAAGCCAGGGTACAGTAGACCAGTGAGCCTGACATCGGTGGTGGGCAAGTTGTTGGAGGGTGTCCTGAGGGACAAGATTTTCATGTATTTGGGAAATCAAGGACTGATTAGGGGTAGTCAGCATGGCTTTGTGTGAGAAGTCATGTCTCACTAACTTGAGGGAGGTTTTTGAAGAAGTAATGAAGAGGAATTATGATGAGGACAAAGTGATCTACATGGACTTCGGAAAGGCGTTTAACAATTGTCCTCATTTTAGACTGATTAGCAAGGTTAGATCACATGGAATACAGAGAGAATTAGCCATTTGGCTACAAAACTGGCTCAGGACTGTAGAAGGCAGAGGGTAGTGGTGGAGGGTTGTTTTTCAGACTGGAAGTCTGTGACCAGTGATGTCCCATAAGAATTGGTACTGGGTCCTCTGCCTTTCTTCATTTATTTAAGTAATTTGGATGTGAACATAGGAGGGATAGTCAATAAGATTGCAGGTGACACCAAAATTGAAGATGCAGTGGACAGCAAAGAAAGTTACCTTAGAGTCCAATGGGATCTTGATCAGATGGGCTAATGGATTGAGGAATGGCAGATGGAACTTAATTTAGATAGATGTGAGGTACTGCATTTTGGAAAGGCAAATCAGGGGAGGACTTAGACACTTAATGATAAAGTCCTGGGGATTGTTGCCAAACAAAGAGACCCTGGAGTGTAGGTTCATAGTTCCTTGAAAGTGGAATCACAGATAGATAGGTTAGTGAAGAAAGTGTTTAATATTCTTTCCTCTATTAGTCAGTGCAGTGAGTATCGGAATTGGGAGGTCATGTTGTGACTGTACAGGACATTGGTTAGGTCATTTTTCAAATACACTGTGCAGTTCTGGCCTCCCTCCTATAGGAAAGATGTTGTGAGAATTGAAAAGGTTCAGGAGACATTTATGAGGATGTTTCCAGAGTTGGAGGGTTTGAGCTACAGGGAGAGGCTGAATAGGCTGGGGCTGTTTTCCCTGAAGCGTCGGAGGCTGAGGAGTGACCTTATAGAGGTTTATCAAATCATGAAGGACATGGAAAGGGTAAACAGGCAAAGTCTTTCCCTGGGGTGGTGGAAAGAGTTGAAAGGGACCTAAGGGGCAACTTTTACACTTAGCAGGAGGTGTTGTATGGAATGAGCTGCCAGAGGAAGTGGTGGAGGCTGGTACAATTACAGCATTTAAAAGGCATCTGGATGCGTATGTGAATAGGAATGGTTTAGAGAGATATGAGCCAAGCGCTGGCAAGTGGGACTAGATTAATGTAGGATATCTGGTTGGCATGGATGAGTTGGACTGAAGAATCTGTTTTTGCACTGTTTATCTTGATGGCTCTATGATACTATGAACGATTGGACACGCTGTACACATTTGAGTTTAGAAAATGCGAAATGGTCTTATTGAAACAGACAGCATCCTGAGAAATAAAAGCAAGAGACTGTGATGCTGGAAATCCAAACCCCAAAACAGGGGTTTCTGGTGAAACTCAGTAATTTTGGCAGCATCTGTGAAGAGAGAAACAGAGTTAGGGTTCCTGAATAAGTTATACCAGCCTCGAAATGCTAACTCTAATATTCTCTCCGCAGATACTGCTGTTCTAACTGAGACCCTGACGGGACGTGACAGATGAATTCCAAGAGGATGTTGCTTCCTGTGGGGGAATCCAGAAATATGGAAACAGTTAAAAAGAGATAGTTTAATTTGAAACAGCTAAAGGACTTTGCACGATGCACAAACAGCAAACGATCGAACTTGTTCCTTTCATTTCAAACAGCTTCGATATTAAACGTAGTTAAAATTTAGGAAAATTTATGCTTGACTTCTTGCAATTTGCTGTCCCAGTGAACAGGTTCCTTTTGTTGGTGTGCTTATCTATAATGCCAGCTGCCCCCAGTCATTCTCCCTGGCTCAGCCATCTCTGGGGGTAACTTATATTTGTAACAATTATATTTACAACAATAAGCTGACTCACTGTTGTTGGTCTGCCAGTGTTCTGTGATCGCTCCACACTGCTGGCCCTTCATCTAGATGTATAGAAAGATCCCAATTCTTTCCCATTTACTTCAAAGTATTCGATTGTTGTCATCATGACCACATTCTGGAGAGAAGTGGGGTGTCAATAAGTGACTGCATTCTGTCCTGCAAATCTCAGTTACAGACACACCAATCACAGCATCCCGTTAAGCCAGATTTAACCGGAATATGGGAATGGTGGCCAGGATATGATTACAAATTGTCCTGACATAGCACATCCTCTCCACTCCCCACCTCAAAGCAAACCTGAAATCACCAATTGGTTTCACATTGAAATCAAACTCAAGGAGGGATGATGTGCTGCAAGGCTGAGACACAGACATTAACTGGGGAACAGGGACACACACCTACACTGGGTAACAGTCATACCCACACTGACTGACGCACCTACAGATAGTACAGAGTTAGAGTCACACCCATACAGGGTCATGTATGCTGTGAGATCCTGGCTGATTCTCTCTCTGAACAATGCCCTCATTGAGTTCAGTTTCGAGTTGTCACAGTGAGTAACAGAGTGGTGCTGGAAAAGCACAGCAGGTCAGGCAGCCTCTGAGGAGCAGGAAAATCGACGTTTCGGGCAAAAGCCCTTCATGAGGAATAGAGGCAGGAAGCCTCCAGGGTGGAGAGACCACTCTGGTCTAAACTCTGGTTTCCAGCATCTGCAGTCCTCACTTTTGCCACAGTGAGTAACAGGCTAAGGTGGGAGGAATGAACCTTACGATTGCAGCCTGTGACTGGCCTAAGTTCATTTCAGGTGTTCGCGAGCAGCAGCAGAGAGTGCACAGTGCGATCCTACCAACTGGGTCTGGACCAACAGAATGAAGAATGAATGCCTCACATTGTAATGATTGACCCCCAGCAGCTTTCAGTTTCTGTTCTGATTTGAATTTTGTAAACTTGACGGAGGCCAGATCAAAGGGATCACTTGGAAATGATTGACACTTCTCTCTCAGTCCAATCATCAGTCCAATGCCAGTCATTGACAGTCCGAGCAGCCAACCATGACACTCACTGCTGAAATGTAGCCAATCAGCTGAGAAGGAGGTGGTGCACCCAGAGACAGAGACTGAACCTTCATCTTTATTCCCTTTTCCAGATTGACATTGATAGAAAACAGACTGCAATTCACAGGCCAGACAGAGGAAGCTGCACAAATTCACAGCCACAATGGAGCTTGAGGCAAACACTTGTGGAGATTTTCTCAACAATATGAGAATCCTGTCCCTTTAAACAGTGACAAATCCTGAGGTTGGAACTGGCGACTGACCAGGAAGGAGATCTGGTTTACTGAAGCAGAGACTTCTGAGGTTCACGTTTTTGAAAAGCTGACAGTCTTCAACATCTTTGAGGCATTTTACTTGGCAATAGGAGTCTACACTTTCCCCATTAAACACTCCCAGGACAGGGACTGCACAGGATTAGATACAGAGAAATTGTCTCTCTCCACTGTCTCAAGCTGTCTCAAGCTGTCTCAACACTGTTCCATGCAAACACTCCCAGGACAAAAAGAGCACAGGGTCAGGTGCTGAGAAAAGCTCACTGTACACTGTCTCAATGGGCTGCCTTGACCCCTGAACCTCAGAAACATCTCCGAGCCAGTCCAAAGAAGAAGAGTTGAAATTCAGTGCTGACAATTACCTTTGTCCTGCCAGCTCAGCCCTGTTTTATTTAAAGTTGTGTCTCCTCTGTGGACTGTCTCCAACACTCTACACACATTCTGATCTCCTGATGCTCTTGCTGAGGGGAGAGGGGAGGGTCACGTGGGTGAGGGCACAGGAGAAGCGAGCGTTGGACTCCCAGTCAGACCCAGAGAGGGTCAGCAGGCTGCTGACACTGTAGGTGCTGTCCGAAGCTCGCAGGTAGTTGCTGGTCTGAACCCCATCCGAAATGACTGCACCATCCTTCTTTCACTGCACCTCCAGCTCATCGGGATAGAAGTGATTGGCAAGGCACACCAGGGTGGCAGTGCCCTTGGCATTGACCTGCTCTGGGGAGGGGGGTAGCAGGGTCAGCTTGGTCTGAGAGTTCTCATGGCCTGAACGACAAGAGAAACAGTTTTAATCCCGGGCATTCGAAGGATTAAATGCCCATGCTCCGAACATTCACTGGGAATACAATCTGTTTGAACATTTGTAGCCAATACCTAATAAACCCAACAAAAGAATGGATATTTATTCAAATTCCTTTTTGATGGTGGACATTGAAGTCCCCCACCCAGAGTACATTCTGTGCCCTCACCACCCTCAGAGCTTCCTCCAAGTGCTTTCAACATGGAGGAGAGACTGACTCATCAGCCGAGGGAGGACAGTACGTGCCAATCAACCAGAGGTTTAATCGAATCATACAGTATAGAAGAGGCCGTTCACTCCATCAAATCTGTACCACCAACACTGCACTGCATCAACTTTCCAGAACCAGATCAATAACATTGAAAGTTTGGACATTTCTGGTGGTCCTTCAAGTACATTTTAAAGGTTGTGATGCTTTCTGCCTCAGCAACCCTCCCAGGCAGTGCATTCCCGACTCCCACCCTGTGGATGAAAAAGCATTTCCTCAAATCCCCTCTAAACCTTCTGCCTTTCACATTGAATGTGTGCCAACTTGTTACTGAACCTCCAACTAAGGGCAATAACTACATTCTATCCATCCTCTCCATTCCCATCATGACCTTGTACACCTCGATCAGGTCCCCCATCCAACTTTTCTGCTCCAAAGTAAACCACCCAAACTTATCCAGCCTCTCCTCACATCTTTTCAGATGCTCCATTCCACACAACTCTCTGATGAATCTCCTCTGCACCCCTTGATTGTTAAAATGGAGTGCCATGCTCGGCCATTACAGAGTCATAGAGTCATAGGGATGTACAGCATGGAAACAGACCCTTTGGTCCAACCCGTCCATACCGACCAGATATCCCAACCCAATCTAGTCCCACCTGCCAGCACCCGGCCCATATCCCTCCAAACCCTTCCTATTCATATACCCATCCAAATACCTCTTAAATGTTGCAATTGTATCAGCATCCACCACATCCTCTGGAAGCTCATTCCATACACATACCACCCTCTGGATGAAAAAGTTGCCCCTTCCCCTCTCACCCTAAACCTATGCCCTCTAGTTCTAGATTCCCCAACCCCAGCGAAAAGACTTTGTCTATTTATCCTATCCATGCCCCTCATAATTTTGTCAACCTCTATAAGGTCACCCCTCAGCCTCCAACACTTCAGGGAAAACAGCCCCAGCCTGTTCAGCCGCTCCCTGTAGCTCAGTTCCTCCAACCCTGGCAACATCCTTGTAAATCTTTGCTGAACCCTTTCAAGTTTCACAACATCTTTCCAATAGGAAGGAGACCAGAAATGCAGGCAATATTCCAACAGTGGCCTAACCAATGTCCTATGCAGCCACAACATGACCTCCCAACTCCTGTACTCGATACTCTGACCAATAAAGGAAAGTATGCCAAATGCCTTCTTCACTATCCTATCTACCTGTGACTCCACTTTCAAGGAGCTATGAACCTGCACTCCAAGGTCTCTTTGTTCAGCAACACTCCCTAGGACCTTTCCTTTAAGTGTATAAGTCTTGCGAAGATTTGCTTTCTCAAAATGCAGCATCTCGCATTTATCTGAATTAAACTCCATCTGCCACTTCTCAGCCCATTGGTCCATCTGGTCCAGATCCTGTTGTAATTTGAGGTGACCCTTTTTGCTGTCCACTACACCTCCAATTTTGGTGTCATCTGCAAACTTACTAACTGTACTTCTTATTAGATTAGATTAGATTACAGTGTGGAAACAGGCCCTTCGGCCCAACAAGTCCACACCGACCCGCCGAAGCGCAACCCACCCATACCCCTACATTTACCCCTTACCTAACACTACGGGCAATTTAGTATGGCCAATTCACCTTACCTGCACATTTTTGGACTGTCGGAGGAAACCGGAGCACCCGGAGGAAACCCACGCAGACACGGGGAGAATGTGCAAACTCCACACAGTCAGTCGCCTGAGGTGAGAATTGAACCTGGGTCTCTGGCGCTGTGAGACAGCAGTGCTAACCACTGTGCCACCGTGCCGCTCGCATCCAAATCATTTATGTAAATGACAAATAGTAGAAGACCCAGCACCCGATCCTTGTGACACTCCACTGGTCATAGGTCTCCAGTCTGAAAAACAACCCTCCACCACCACCCTCTTTCTTCTACCTTTGAGCCAGTTCTGTATCCAAATGGCTAGTTATCCCTTTATTCCATGAGATCTAACCTTGCTAATCAGTCTCCCATGGGAAACCTTGTTGAACGTCTTACTGAAGTCCATACAGATCACATCTACTGCTCTGCCCTCATCAATCCTCTTTGTTACTTCTTCAAAAAACTAAAGGGTGGTTAACAGTTAACCTCATTGCTGTGGGTCTGGAGTCACGTGTAGGTTAGACTGGATAAGGACAGTAGATTTCCTTCCTTAAAGGACATCAGGTCTTTATGTCGATATCTCTTTAACAAACCCCTGATCACACACCGATCAGGAGAACTTTATCCAAGAACATTGGAACAGACTCGGATCAACACACTTCAGGAAAGAGTCACATTGGATGTTCATGTAGAAGGTTCTAGATTTCATTTTGAACCTTGCTTCCCAGCACTGGGCTTAGGTCAAGGGTGAGGCTGCAATGAGTCTCAGTGTCCCAGGGTTAGACAGGATCACTGCTCCTAATGACCCCATGACCCCTGGAAGGGGAGAGTGTGTGAATAATGGGTGAGGGTCAGGATCAGGAGACTCCCACCCTCAAAGAAAGACTTACATTTGTGTAGCACCTGTCCCACACCATAGGGTGCCTTATGTCCCACATGTCTGACTGTGTTCAGCAAGATTCCAGAAAGCAGAATGGTCATGAGCAGATCACCTTTTTTTAGTGATGTTGGTTGGAGGATAAATATTGACAAGAAAACCTGGGAAAACTGCCTTGCTCTTCATCTAATAGTGCCATGGCATCTCCTCCTGCACTTCCCCCGACCCCATACACCTCCCCCTCCACGAACTGGAGAGGGAAAGGCATCAGGTGGCCCCATCTTAAGGTGGTCCCTTTGACAGTGTGGTGCCCCCTCAGTACTGACCCTTCGACAGTGTGGCAATACCTCAGTACTGACCCTCCGACAGTGAGGCAATGCCTCAGTACTGACTCTCCGACAGTGTGACAATACCTCAGTACTGACCCTCCAACAGTGAGGCAGTACCTCAACATTGACCCTTCGACAGTGTGGCAATACCTCAGTACTGGCCCTCCCATAGTGTGACAATACCTCAGTATTGACCCTCCGACAGTGAGGCAATCCCTCAGGACTGACCCTCCAACAGTGTGGCAATACCTCAGTACTGACCCTCCGACAAGGCAGCATTCCCTCAGTACTGCACTGCACTCTCGGCCTGGATGATGGGCTGAAATCTCTGGAGTGGGATGTGAAGCCAAAACATTATGAGTCCGAGGGGAGAGTGCTCCCACTGAGGTCCAGTTGATATCTCCTGGTCCAATATTCAGCTAGGAGGGAGGGCTTTAGATTCTTGGGATGTTGTGACTGATCCTGGTGAGTTGTGACCTGGACAGAGGTTGCTCCTGAACAAAACTGGGGACTAAGTTCCTTCTGGAGTGAATTGCAAATGCTAGTTGGGAGGGTTTCAACTGATTTGGCAGGGCTGTGGAACCAAAAGGTAATATCAGAGACGAACCCTAAGCTCCAAGAATGCTGGGTGATAGATTTCACCAGAATGAGGAATCGTAACTTACTAGGCAGGGCCAGAGAGCGGGAGAGTTTAATCAATTCTGAACCAAAGTGACTGTGCATGTATGGGACGACACAGTGTGTGGGAATCAAGACTGGGGAGTTACAGAGACAGATTGCCATGTGGGAATCTGATGTTTTCCCACCAACTGAAACCCGGCTCAAAGAAGGGCAAGATTGGGTTTTAAATGTTTTTGGATCCCAAGTGTTCATGAAAGATAGGAAATAGAGAAATGGTTGAGGATTGTTTATAGAGATCAGTGTGGAGCAGGAGTAAGTGAATGTCCCAGAAGGGTCAAGGACAGAATTTATTCACTCGAGGTACAGAAGAAAAAAATGTGCAATCAGATTTCACTCTGGGTTACTGACTTGTGGGAGGGATGTAGAGGAACAAATCTACAACGTTGTGAAACTTGAAATGGTTCAGAAAAGAGTTACATGGATGTTGCCAGGGTTGGAGGATTTGAGCGACAGGGTGAGGCTGAATATGCTGGGGCTGTTTTCCCTGGAGCGTAGGAAGCTGAGGGATGATCTTAGAGAACTTTATGAAGACATGAGAGGCATGAATAAGGGAAACAGACAAGGTATTTTCTCTGGGGTGAGGGAGTCCAGAACTAGAGGGCATAGGTTTAGGATGAGATGGGAAAATTTTGAAAGGTACCTAACGGGCGACGTTTTTCATGCAGAGAGTGGTGTGTGTATTGCAAATTAGCATTCCAAAAATCCAAACACAGTATTTATAAAATCTGGGAGCAATTTAATTTCAATTGTAACCACAAAGATGATAGCGCTTTCTTTGAAAGCTAGACAATTGTGGGATGAGAATTCAACAACCGCCCACTCTGTCAAATTGTGTTGACGACGCTCTGATCTCATCAAAATATGTTTGCAATCATATTCATAACATGTAAGGGAAGAGAAACATTGAAAACTGAATTATCACGAGTGAGGGGCCATTAAAAACTCAGGCCATGATGTTAAACTCGGACACTGATGTATCTACAGCTTTAGATTGTTAAACAATATTTGATATTGTACCAAACACTTTCTTGAAAACTTTCTGCATTGGTGATTTTATCAGTACCAGAGCAAGGAAGCAGCATCTGACACATGAATTCTAACAAAGTAAAAATAACAGACACTTTATACGGATCTGTCTCCCGAGAGTAAAATTCAACAGCAGAGATCTGTCCAGTGCTGGGAACATTTTGGACAAGTCAGCTGGTTTCCAGCTAATTACTGCAGCTTGAAAACTCCAGTATGATCAGAAAGAAAAAAGGACAATGTGCAGATTGGTGAACAGGCCCCTACACCTGGGCCTGAGGCAGGAGCCCAAGCTCCAACACACTGGCCTCACTTCACACCAACCTTCACACAGTGCGGGGTCATGAACTACGGCCATCAATCCCTCTGGGACCGGGATGGAGTGAGGGAACAGGGACAACTGTAGAAGAGTCACTAAGGAGTAAAGCAAGATGGAGAGGGTGTGTTGGAAAGTGTTTAATGGAGGGAACACACTTTGTGATCCCCAATACTGACATAGTCGATGCATATCACAGAATGAACAAAACAGTACATCGTGAAGACAATCAAAAGCCACATCAAAGCACTTCTTTTTTGAAAACTCATAGCATGCAGGACATTTTCATTGTGGTGCGATCAGTATCCTGGTCTGAAAGCTGTTCTCTCTCTCAACCTCGTTTCTACAGATGGAGCCGGTTAGATCCTCGCAGAGCCCCAGTTTATTTGTACTGTTCAGTAATGTGGGGATACCGATTGGTGGCTGGGGTACACCTGATGAAGGAGCAGCGCTTCGAAAGCTTGTGATTTCAAATGAACCTGTTGGGCTAGAACCTGGTGTTGTGTGACTTCTGACTTTGTATTTTTCGGACACAGTGAAACAGCTGCCTACGCATAACTATAGAGTACTTGCACTGCAACTGAGGATTATGGGTAATGACTCCATCCATTAGCCATGAACAAACCCACAGTCACTCCAGTGGATTCCAGTGGGAATGACCTGTCAGTTGCTTCCTAGATATTACATGATTCACCACCACCTCTCCAGGGCAATTAGGGAAGGCCAACAAATAACCGACACATCAACGCCCACCACATCTCAGGAGAAATCAGAATAAATAGCGTATAATTCAAATGATCAAACTGGTGAGGCTTGACTTCATCTCTTTGAAAGACTGGCGCCTCGTCCAGAAACGGGTGAACCTGGTTTGTCAGACAAGAAGGTGGGGTGTCCTTCAGATTGACACTAGGATCAGCAAAAAATGAATTACACTCAAAGATCTAACAAAGGGCTGTCAAAGCATGCCCCCAAACTGCAGAGAACAGCACTTTAGGCTTCGTGTCCCCATCTCCATCCTTGCTTGTTGCCCTTCCCTAACTGGTGAGTGGTGGTGGTGAGCCATGAGTTTCTTGAAGAGGATCTGACAGAGGGACAAGGTCATGTCCTCGGCCTGAGCACAACTGCCTGACCTGCTGTGCTTTTCCAACGCCACACTTTTCGACTCCGAGCACAAGTATCCCTCAGGAGAATGAGCTGTGGCACAAGAGGAAACGTGAGAGTGTTGGAAAGGCACCGACAGCCTGGTCAGCCTGCAGAGGGGCAGAAACAGATTTGATAATTGAGTTGATATCCTTCTGAGCTGAGGTGCAGACTCAGGCTTTCAGAGCCACACAGTTTACATTGTTACTGACCGTGGCTCCATGGGCAATGCTCCTGCCTCATCGTCAAAATGGTCATCGGATTGAAAGCCACCTCAGAAATGAGAGCACAGAATCCAGGCTGAGACTGTGGTGCACTGCTGAAAGTTGCACAGTCTCTGGCACCATCATTTGAGGCTCCACCACCACCACACCCCGACCACCCCCACCCCCACCTTTACGTGGCTTGACAAGATCCCCATTCTGAAGAGATTCCCTCAGATATCCTGCTCAAAGGTGTTTGGTATGCTTTATTTTATTGGTTAGAGTATTGAGTACAAGAGTTGGGAGGTCATTTTGCAGTTGTACAGGCCATTGGGTAGGCCACTGTTGGAATATTGCGTGCAATTCTCGTCTCTTCCTATCGGAAAGATGTTGTGAAACTTGAAAGGGTTCAGGAAAGATTTACAAGGATGTTGCCAAGGGTTGGAGGATTTGAGCTACAGGGAGAGATTGGACAGGCTGAGGCTGTTTTCCCTGAAGCGTCGGAGGCTGAGGGGTGACCTTATAGAGGTTTACAAAATTATGAGGGGCATGGATAGGATAAATAGACAAAGTCTTTTCCCTGAGGTCAGGGAATCCAGAACGAGTGGGCATAGGTTTAGGGTGAGGGGGAAAGATATAAAAGAGACCTAAAGGACAACTCTTTCACACAGAGGGTGGTACATGTATGCAATGAGCTGCCAGCGGAAGTAGTGGAGGCTGGTACAATTGCAACATTTAAGAGGCATTTGGGTGGGTATATGAATAGGAAGGGTTTGGAGGGATATGGGCTGGGTGCTGGCAGGTGGGATTGATTGGGTTTTGGGATATCTGGTTGGACTGAAGGGTCTGTGTCCATGCTGTACATCTCTATGACTCTATGAATAGATTTATCTCGTCATTTGTTTCCTGTCTGTGGGACCTCACCATCTTGTCCGTGAAAGTGACTGCACTGTGCTCACAACTTTCAATATCCTGAGATGATTAAAAAAAACTGCACCAGCAAGCGTTCTCTCTCCATTATCATGTAAAAGGGGAGCAGTGAGCAAGTGATAATGCACGAGGTAAAAACAATGACTACAGGTGCTGGAAACCAGATTCTGGATCAGTGGTGCTGGAAGAGCACAGCAGTTCAGGCAGCATCCGAGGACAGGCAATGAGGAAAGGTTGGAAAGGCTGGCCTTGTTCTCACTGGAGTTGAGAAGAGTGAGGGGTTTTCCTGTCCCACTGTATTCTCCAACTCCCATCTGCTTCCCTCACAGGTCATAACCTCCTGCCCTTTACTACACGATGGATTGAACTGTACAGTCCTGAGGCCTATAACTTCCATCTGGAACAAAGTCTCCAAGTATCTCTGCCCCTCCCGAATGTATCATTTTTTTCAACTCAGCCTCCAAGTGGGAGTTCCTGTAGTTTTATACATTCACTACAGATGTATTTACGCTGAATCAGTTCAATTCAATAAATATATTGATCTCACTTACAAATGAAAAATATCCATTCCTTCATTGGACCAGTAATTGTCTTCAATCTCTGTTTTGAAGTTTCAGTACTTTCCATTTATTAACCTTCCCTAATGGACATGTCCTGAAGCAGTCTATTTAGTCAGTGCCTCATACTAAACAATTCCCAGCTGATCTGCTTACCAGACTCCTATTCTCATGTTTATCATTTTGCTTCATTCAAACCAAGTGCATGTGCAGGCTCCCAGCAGCTGACGTGGCAGTTCCAAATCAGTTTGGAAAAGCAAAGGTAGATTCCTTCCGCGAGTTCACCGAACTCCCACATGGACCAAACTTCCCAGCATTCCCCTCTGTGCTGGCTGCACTCAGTGCTAGCTGCAGTATTAAGGCTGCCCTGTATTAATACTGTTTCTGATTTATATCACTCCATTCTGTTGTGCTGTTGTTCAGGATCTGGGTTAAGCTCACTCATTTCTCAGTCGAGAGCTTCCTTCTTTCAGCCTGACAGAGACTTTACATTTGCAACCAGCAAATGGGACTTCAATGTTGGAATCTGTTTTCAGGATTGATGGGCTCGATAGTTTGATTCAATGAGATGAGGTAAGAAATACCTGTGACTCTTGTTGCAATCCAATCTTTTCTGTCTAATCTCTTCAGGGGTCAGCATTTTGGGTGTAACCCTTCTTCAGGACTCAGGGTGGGTTTTAGGGGAGCTGTGTGGTGAGGTGGGGATAGGTTGAGAAATGTAGAGAGTATGACCTGATTGGTTGATGGGAGAGATGAATCGCGCATGATGTGAAATTGAGTAATTTTGGTGTGGGGAGGGGCAGATGACAGGGATGCCCCCTGTTGCTGCGACTGTTTACCTTGGTACTTGAACCACTGGCAGAGACTGTCTGAAAAGACCCTGAAATAACGGCACTCAAGGTGGGAGTTGGGGAAACAAAATCACTCTCTATACGGACAATGTCCTACTGTTTTTAGCTAACCCCAAATAGTCCATACCTCAGCTAATACAAAACATTAAATTATTCGGCAGCTTTTCGGAATACAGAATAAATTTTCCAAAATTGGAAGTCCTGCCTCTGGGGGGATTGGTGGAGGTACTGAAGCTGGAGGAATGAATGGAGTTTCCTTTTAGATGGTCACAGAAAGGTTTTCTCTATCTGGAAATTTTTATTACCCCTCACTTCCCGCAACTGTATGGAGCTAACTTTGTGTCGCTGTTTGAGAGTGTAAAGCAGGACTTGCTGCGATGGGAGGGAATAATCAGATCATGGCTCGGCCGTATAGCCTTGATTAAAATAAATGTTGTTCCTTGGTTGTTATATCCTGTGAGGATGCTCCCTTTGTTCTTACCCAACCAGGTGCTGCGGAGGTTTGCGGGATGGCTTGGATCATTTATTTGGTGCTGTAGGCGCAACTTAATTAAATTTATCAAGTTGCAACGTCCATAGGATATGGGGGTGTGGTGGACCTCCCAGATCTGAGGAGATATCAAATCGGCACCCTGCTGCCATATGTACGTGAATGGGTGCGTAATGACTCAAAGTCGATGTGGCTTGATCTTGAGGCCTCACAGGCGAGGTGTCCCTTCAGAAGCTTACTATTCATGGATAAGATGAGATCAGTAGATGCGCATTGTGCAAGTCTGATTAGCATAAATACGGTAAAGCATGGAGGATAATGCGGCAGGGTGGGGGCAATTTGCCATTCACCCCGTTAGTGGGAGCTCCAGGATTTAGACTGGAATCAAAGGTCTCTGGTGTCAGAGCAGAGAAGCGGAAAGGAATCCCCTGTCTGGGAGATTTATTTGAGGGAGAGGTCTTGATGTCTTTTAGCCAATTAGGTCAGAAATACGGAATCCCCAAGAGGGACCTTTTCTGATATTTCCAGGTTAGGGATTACATACAGAACACTATGTTCTTGACCCAGCCTGACAAGTCGGAGAGAATGAAGAGTGCTCCGATGTGGGGGCAGTCTTTCAGTTCGTACCACATATCATCTGCAGAGAGGGAATGCCTTGGGGGACATGGAGAAAGTCAAGGAAATTTAGAATCAGGAGTAAGGGAAGAAATCTCATCGGAAATGTGGGAAGACGTATGAGGGGATGTAAAGAAAATTTCAATCTGCGTTAAGGCACAAGTGATGCAATTGAAGATCCTCCCCAGGGCCCAAATGGAGCCAGAGAGATTAGCAAAGTTGAAGAAAGTGTCTTCCCTGAAATGACCCAAATGTAAAAACAGCATTGACATTCTTACACATTGCTTTTGGTCCTGTTACAAGATCCGCGGATCCTGGGGGGCCATAGTGAATGAGCTGGAGACAATCCTGGGAACGGAAGTTTGAGAGGATCTGGTGTCCCTCCTTTTGGGACGACCGAAACTTCCCTCTTTGGGTGAGCATGGGAGGAGGTGATTCAACATTCGTACACATTGTGAGAGGAAGGACATCCTAATGAAATGAATATCAGCAAAGCCTCCAGGTCTTGCAGGGTGGCACAGACTTGTGATGGAGCACGTCCCACAAGATTACCTGACAGTATGGGGCACCACGGAATGGAGCAATTTTATAAGACATGGCGGCCCTTTCTAATTTACATCAACATGGATCTGTCGGCAGTACTGATTAGGGCCTTTATATAGGCACGAGGTCTGTATGTGGTGGTCCGGGGACCCCGGGGAGTTGGTGGGTGGGGGAGTGGTCTCGTAAATACGGGTATATAATCACTGTTGCTCTTGTGGACAGGAGCCTTGTTGGAGGGTGCGGCAAATGGAGTCATGTAATGTAGTACAATGTACAGCAATTTAATTTTAGTGGATTGTAATTAAGATTAGATTACATACAGTGTGGAAACAGGCCCTTCGGCCCAACAAGTCCACACCAACCCACCGAAGCGTAACCCACCCATTCCCGTACATTTACCCCTTTACCTAACACTAGGGGCAATTTTAGCATGGCCAATTCACCTGACGTGCACATCTTTGGACTGTGGGAGGAAACCGGAGCACCTGGAGGAAACCCACGCAGACACGGGGAGAACGTGCAAACTCCACACAGTCAGTCGCCTGAGGCGGGAATTGAACCCGGGTCTCTGGCGCTGTGAGGCAGCAGTGCTAACCACTGTGCCACCGTGCCGCCCACCACATTAAATTTAATGTTAGTTTATTTAATTTGCGTTTGTGCTGATTTGGTTTTAGTTAAGCAAATATGAGACAACTGTATCTTGAACAACAGCCGGCGGTTTATTGACATTACTGTATTATAATATAATATTTTTCAATAAATATTTACTAAAAAAAGAGGAACATTAGGGAAAATTAACAGATAGAAGCAGCATGCAACAGAAATGATCAGGAGTGGTGAGAAAGGAGGGAGAAAGAGAGATTCCTGTAGTATGGAGAGAGAGAGAGAGAGAGAGTGAGAGTGAGAGAGAGCAAGAGAGAGTGAGTTCTGAAGGAGAGAGAAAGAGAGAGAGAGAAAGTTCTGAAGAAGTTCTGAATCAGTGCAAGTGATCTCAAAAGCTGCTCAAAGTTTGCAACTTTTTCCTGAAAACGAATATCACAAATACAGTCCATTTACATGAATAAAAATCAATTGTCCTTTCTGAAATAATTTAGATTAGATTACGATTTAGATTACATTACAGTGTGGAAACAGGCCCTTCGGCCCAACAAGTCCACACCGCCCCGCCGAAGCGCAACCCACCCATACTCCTACATTTACACCTTACCTAACTCTCCGGGCAATTTAGCATGGCCAATTCACCTGACCTGCACATCTTTGGACTGTGGGAGGAAACCGGAGCACCCGGAGGAAACCCACGCAGACACGGGGAGAACGTGCAAACTCCACACAGTCAGTCACCTGAGGCAGGAATTGAACCCGGGTCTCTGGCGCTGTGAGGCAGCAGTGCTAACCACTGAGCCACCGTGCTGCCCATTTAAAACCAAAAAATAAAATCAAGACTTATCATAATGAAGTAAGTGCAAGTATTTAAAATCCTCAATACCTCTGCCTTCCACTTCAGTCATGCAGATATAGTCCTCCTCACTCAGAGGGAGTATTCAGTGTCTGATATCAGCCATTGTTTCAACTCTCAGAGCTAACATACACCAAACACATATTATTGCACCACTAGATATACTTTTTAAAAAGGTAAATGTAGGTGTAAATACAAAAACAAAATTGAATGTGCAAACTTCTTTGAATTCAAGTCTATGCTACAGTTTGGATAAATAAATGGGATCAGGTTGTATATGAATAGGTAGGGAGAAAGATTGGCACTTCTGGTATCCACATCCTGCCAGTCGGCTGACGCCAGTAAGGATCGATATCCCATACCAGCTACTTATTGAGGAAATTCTATGCCAGATGTCAAAACTCAATCAGAGAGAGGAGTTCAGAGGCCGAGGTGGATTCTCTTCTGCTCGGGGCATGAGGTTTGGTTTCCTTCTGGAGTCCACAAGTTGGCTGATGGCATGGCCCGTGTTAGGATAACATGAGTTTTAACTGTTGCCCGTGAATCTGATTCAGTACATTTATTGTGTCTTTTATCAGAGCTTCAAAAATATCATCTGCCAACTGCATCTTCACACAAAGCTCATCCTGATCATAATTCACCCATTGGGCTTCCTCCTCATAAAGCTCTTGAACCTGCCAGAAAAACAGAGGGGGTGTTATTGTTTTTATATCAAGATTTATTTGTTACAGCTCTTTCCTTTCGTACCAAGCAGTGTTTGCCCTGAAATCACTCAGACTTCAGGCCACCCACTTTCCTTGTGTCCAGGATCACACAAGTGGCCATTCCCACACAGCAGTGGAGCTTGGACAGGAGTTCTGGAGGGCTCACTGTGAGATCAATGGAGAGTCACTAGTTATTCTTGTACAAAACAATACCAAGGCTGGGAAGGTTAAGGACTGGCTACATAAATTAGGTCTGACCTGAATATTTCCAGCATTTTTTACTTTTATTTGATAAACGAGGCCTGCGTTCTCTTGAGTATTGATGACTAGGGGATGGATCGATAGAAGTGACTGAGATGATTAAACGATTTGACAGCGAAGGAAGTGAGAAACTAATTCCTTTAGCGAGGCATGCCAGAAATAGGGCATGCAGGAAAATAAGACTTAGGTTGGTTAGGGGGTGATGTGAAGAAGCCTTTTGTCACACAAACAATACTAAAATAATCGGGTTCCCTCTGGCCTTAAAAACTATTGTGACTGTTACAGCATTTCAATATGAGTGTTGAGGGATATTTGTAAGGTCAAGTAACAGTTAGGAGCAATTAGGAAATCAATATACAGAATTAAGATACAAATCAGCTATGATTAGGAGGACAAGAACAGACTGAAGGGTGCTGCTGGCTTAATCCTGTTCCTACCTGGTTTTGAATTTGATTCCAACGTCACAACTCCTCAAACCAGTGAGATCAATCACCAATGTTGCCAGTAACATAATAAATGAGTGGAGATGTTTTACTCAGCACGCACAACCAGAAAGGAATACCCACCACAAGGAAAGAGCTGGTGAGTGTAACTGAATTACATGTTGTAACTTTAGGCTGGCCCTCTGCCCTGGTGTAGCTGTGGCCTGACGGTATCTCTACTTGAGCTGATGCAGAGCAGAGACTTTCAACCCTTGCCTAATGGACACACACTGTCAGCTGGAAGTGTTTGATCCAAAGAGGGAAAAAAAGCAATGATTTGATTTTTTTGGCATATCAAGCACCCAATTTTTTAAAACTTCAGTGTTGGGATGCATGCTGCCCCTCCCCATTTCTCTACGGAAAGATATTTTTCTTGAAGTGCTGCAGCCTACGTGTTGAAGGTACTCCCACAGCACTGCAAACTCAGGGATTCCAGGAGATTAAACATGTAAACATAAAAGGAAAGGTGATATCTGACCAAGTCAAGGTGGTGGTGTGGCCTGAAGATAACGGTGTTCTTACAGACCTGTTAAACTCATCAATCTGCTGACACATGTTGTGCTGTGACACACCAACACATGGGAACGACTGGAAAGGTCTGCAAAAACTGTCTTCTAATTTTTCTATACTTTTGATTTTGGACTCAGATGGGAATAAAGCAATTTTAAAACCCAAGGATTGTTCAGGGATTGCTGGCACTTCACAGTAGCAAGTTCCTTGACATGCACTAAGTGCTACTCACACAGTTCAAGCAGTATTAGATGGCTTTCAGACAAGCTGCAGCCAAGGGCTGTGTTCAACGGGAGCTTCAGTCAATAGTAAGTAGCTAACTAGTCACTAGGCCACAGACAAATATCCTTTGGACAAAAACGGAGATTGGCTCCCAGGTAACTGATCAGCTGGGGCTGTATACAAATGAATTGAGAAATCACCAGATCTCCACAAGTTAAGGATCTGTCTCTGCAGTAAAAAGCCTGAAGAAAACCAGCTTCTTTTCCCTTCAGCACTTGCTGTAATCTGTGGCTATTAATTAATAAGTTACAGACTTGTACACGTGTGAACTAGTCACCCTGTGCCTTCTGAAAACCAATGGAAGCATCTGGAGAAGGAAGATCAAGGAACAGCATTCTGATCAGCACAAGGATTATCTCAGGAAAAGCCATCAATAGGTAACATTGGAAGTACGTTCCCAGTCTTTCCCTTTATGCAAAACACCCAGTGCACTTTGTCCCTGTCTTTCTGTCTGTGTATGTGTAATGAGGAATGCATGTGGGAGGGGTTGTTAGTTTTAGTTAGTAGTTATATGCCAGTGGTTGATAATTATTTGCATTTTTTTGTAACAAAATGTAACTCTTGTTAAGCAAAGAACCCTGACCTGTACTTACTGTAAAACTGGGTCTAAAAGACAGGTAAGTGAGGAACCAAAAGAGAAAATGCTAGAAAATCTCAGAAGGTCTGGCAGCATCTGTAAGGAGAAAAAAGAGCTGACGTTTCAAGTCTAACTGACTCTTTTCTCTCATTACAGATGCTGTCAGACCCGCTGAGATTTTCCAGCATTTTCTCCTTTGGTTTCCGATTCCTGCATCTGCAGTAATTTGCTTTTATTAGGTAAGTAAGGAATTCAATGTACTTCTGAATTTCTTTGAAACTTTTGTGGCAACTAATGAATAGCAGGTATTGAGTTTCAGCAAATTACTCCAGCGAGGGCCAAGTTTTCAATTCAGTCAGAAAGTTGAAGCATTTTCTGGACAAATGCAGGATAGCCAGACAGGTAAGCCAAAGACAGATAAAGCCTTTGTCATTTGAAATAATAGAAAATTCAGATGTACAATGAGGTGTTCATAATTGTGATGCAGTGGTACAATATAAAACTGAACAGTTCCTAAACTGAAGCACTTACCAAAATATGGTCCACCCGATCACGTTGTTTGTTGCCAAATTTCTTCAACTTCTGCCAAGCCGTCTTCTGATGTTGCTCTTCGTTCAACCCAAATAACTTTAAAACTTCATTAGAAATGAAGATCTGTGGGTAGAAGCACAGGAGAAATGGCAGCTGTTGCACACACCCTAAATACAGACCAAACCACCCCCAATCCATTAGCCTTCCCTAAAACTACTCAATGAAGACTTTGATGCTTCGACCTTCTAATTCTTCCCCCATTCTGAATTATGTAAAATTGGATGGAACTCAAAGCATGTTCAATGAAACAAAAATCTGCGAAATGCTTTCAAACTTAATTATAATTGAAATGAATAACAGTAGTGAGATCCAAAAGCACAGACAATACTACTTTAAGGTAACATGCAATGCTCCCAAATTGAGAGAAGGTTTGACATTTTCCCTTGCCTAAGACCTTGGCTGAGAAATGATTAATTATTCACTGATTGATTTACTGCATTTCATAGTTCAGCACTTTGCCTACAGCATCTTCGAAGAAACCTCTGCTTTGTCAAATTCCAAAAATGTTCTGCCTTTAATTGAATGTAGGCAGCTAACTGAAGATCAGCGCTGTGGGAAGTCTCACAATAAATATTGGGGCTGACATGGATTCATACAGCGCACCCAGCATTTCAAGAAGGTCAAATCATTCTCAATTTAACAGATGAGCGCTTCAAAGCTATATGACCTAACCACTGACCACTGCCTCACATGGCTCCAAGCAGGAAGATTTTGATAGGTTTCTCGGCTAACACTGTCAAAGGCAAGTAACATGCCCAGAAATGTTGGTGTGGGAAACATCTCAGACTGAAGATACATTAGAGTCGAGTTATAAAGACAAAACAAAGGAAATGAACAGTCCCAAATTTGCTCTGTGAATGAAAAGCTGATTTACACATGCCCATTCTCAGTCCCTGGCAAAGTGCAACACTTCACAAACTGTGCTCAAAGGGAAGTCAGGCTAGACAATGAGCAGCTTGATGTTGACTTTAGACCGTGGTAAAAAGTTCACATTGCAGTGTTTCAAGTCTGAGTTACTGGGAGGAGTGATCCAGTGTACACTTCAATGTCAGTGCCACAGTAAAATAGAAGTTGCATTGTTGTAATAGTAAAGAACTTGGTCTGCGTGCTGGACAATACTTTGTAACCAATGCTCAAGTCACCCACCTTAACCTCAAATTGTCAAAAACAACTTGCAAACATATATAACTTTTCACACTTGTACCATGTTGTTCCCAACCTTTGAAGTATAGCCACTAATTATAATATCGTCAAAAGCTGCAACAAATTTTCACACAGCAAGTTACCACAAATTAGAGAAATGGTTCAGTAAACATTTAGTCATACAGACTCATGTCGTAGATTGACCAGGACCATGAGGGAGAACTCCACTCCTCTTCAAAGTAGCACTAAAAATCTTTTTAAAAAAACTCTTCCCTAATCAGATAAGAACCAAGGCCACATAAACAAAAACAATTTAAGCCACGTTAAGTTGCATAAGATCTTAGAATACTTTGGTCAATTTTGGGAATCTCAACATCGTGCAAATTCTCAAGATGTTATCAGGAAAAGAGGTACAAACATGAGCACAGATTGAGAAGTTCAACCTTTAAGGCTTTCTTTATCTGAAAGTTATGGAATGACCCATGATTCTAAATTCTAGATTCCAGATCAAGATTCTAGAGAGTTTTAAGAAGGTGAATAATAATCAAATCTTGTATTATCAACCAATGGATACAGCAATAGAAAGACTGAAACGATAGAGAAGAATTTGAAAAAAAGTACTGAGTGGCTGGAAGGGACACCATATATTATGTAAATAGAAACAGAATCTGCAGATTCTCAGACTGGGCAAAGTTATGACAGATGGGGTTTAATGGATAACAGTATGATGATGATGAGGATGATAAATTAATAATGGGAGAGTACAAACAGTGGAGGAGAAAGGGACTTTGGATTTTTAGGAAAGGGGCAAAATGGTAAATTGAACTCAATACAGTCATCAGGTTCGAGATAATGTTTTTAACATGCTCTGTTATACATATCATCAATCAGAGCTGCTGTGGAGCACTCTTCACCCATACCTTTCTTGCTTAACTAAGAAAAAATAATTTTGTTTTCAAATGCAAAATCTGGGTCTCACCTCACAATAAGCTCTTCTGCTGACACTCTCGTCATCCTTCCATTTATAATTCCCAAAGTCTGGGGGTATTTGCAAATCCCCCAGATCATGGCCAAGTTCCTGCCATTTGCACAGCTCCTCAGCCGCTGCATGAACCAGTGTCTAAATCTCGACAGCATCTTCAGCAAAAGCAAAGTTAATTTCCCCTTGGATTTTTCTGGTCTGACGTAGTTTCTGTTGAAGATCCACCCAATGGATGTTAACAGGTCTCGTTACAATCAAATTCAACTTGGACACTAACTCTTGGCGACACTTCTCACAACCTGTTCAACAACTTTAATCAAACCTGCTGAACCACTGACAAAGCCTCACGCAATGGACACGCTGACCACTTGGGAGCCACAGTATCACCGAACACATCAATTCCTCAGACCTGCAGTATCACCGTACACACCGGCCGATCACACAGCAGAACTATGTGGGCAGTCAGTAACGGTGAGCATGGTTAGAACCATATTGAGGAAAAAGCCAAAATGAGAAGCTGGAGACTAAAAGCTTGCAAAAGATGTGCATTTGAAAGACAGGAGAGGAATGGGATTTGGAAATGAATTCTGCCATCGGGCTACTATACATGGTCATGATTTAGGTTAACTCTGGAAGCGAAATGAAGACCACAAGAGGTTGAAGGATGATGTTAGACTAAAAGTCACATAGAGAGACAGGGATTCATCATGAAGGGCTTTCTTAAATGTGCAAATTAGATTGGAGATGTTGAAAAATTGGGAGGCAAAGGTCAATTAGGGACAGTCTGATAATTTTCAGAATAAGCGCTCTTTCCAGACGTTTGGAAGTGCTCACATTCATGGAGTATAAGGACAGAAATCTGACCAGAAGAGGATGGAATGGTCAAGTCTCTGGGTGAGAGTTGTGGATGATGAGGCAGGAGGCATGTAACTTTCCAGAGACAGGTTTGTGATTAGTAAATGCTGGGTTTACTCAACGCTGGAACATGCTGCTGAGATATAAAGGGTGTGGACCAGCTGAGGATAGCAAATGAGAGGCTGGAGTGGCAAAGGGACACAGCTGGAGAGTCAGAAACAGGCAAACCTGTTGGAGTTGACTTTTCTTTGTTGAATACTTCAGTGGTGTGCAATTTTTTCTGAAAAGCTGGTGACATTCTTTCTCCAATTTAGACAGGTGCAACATGACTGAAGTTACAGACCAATGAAATCAAACTTGCACAGACATTCAGCTCTTACTGTTCAACTTCAGAGATTCCAAAGGAAACTGACAGAACGCGATGTTAACAATCTACCACACCGATGCTGACTTAACTCTGGGCTGTCGGCCTCAATTACAGTGACAATACAGTAATAAGCCAAACGAGAGGGAAAACCTCCTGTGACAGAACTCATGTCATCATCCCACCATGCAAGGTGGTGGAACTTGCAAAGAAAACTAGATTCTTCCGTGTTAACAAAGTGGCCACATAGCCTTGTGTAAACAACGTCCAAGCTCTCACACTGATTACAACTTTTGCTGCTTCTCAACTCTGCAAGTGATATGCAACCACCAGCAGTGAAAGGAATTCAAATCTGAAACTTCAGCCTCCCTCGAGAGGGTGAGTGGGAAACTACACTGGGCTATTGTGTCAAGGTACCATTGAGAAAGATGATAATTCCAACATCTGAGCTATGCTGATTAAATGGATCACGGCAGATGGTTGGGAAACGTGATTTCCTTGAATGAATGAGACAGGCAAAATAAAAGGCCAGGTTCACACCTTGCTTCTTCTGCATTAATCCAGACTGATGACATTTACACATCAATACATCACCTCACATGTGCCATGACAATCAGCGATACCAAAGTGCACTTGAAAGTAGTCAGAACTACAGTAAATGCATTACTGTCTCGAAGAGAAAACAAACAAACAAGAAACAGAGGCTAACATTACCTTTCGATTCGGGAATCTTCTTCCTTGCCTCTCTCTTTCCCATGAGCTCCTTGTCCCAAGCAGCCAGAGCCTGATTTTCCAATTGCTGGATCGCAGCTTCCTCAGCATCGAGCCGCCGCTTCCAGTCCAGCAGCTCCTCTGCATGTCGTCGCCGACGCATCAGCTTCTGCTCCCATTTAGTGAGGAACCTGATGGACATGCAAGCAGGACGGGGGGGAGAGAGAAAGGAAGTGTCAGCTAGCTGCCGATATTCATTTCTAAAATCGGACATTAACCTGCAGCTCAAAATGTATAATTCTTACTTTTTAAATTCAACACTGTTTGGGTTATAGTTTCACAACACAAACAAAATTCAGGGCAAGGTCTCCTTGTACACTTCACACATCGTAGAACATTGCAGCACGACTGCATGTAAATAGGCTCAGAGCAGTTAATCAACACATTCAAAAGGATTTCCTCCAAGTTTGCTGATGCAATATTAGTCAAAACAGTCAACTTCAATCTGCAATGCTGATCTTCAAAAAAACTTCAGTCTGACACAGATTTCCCCACCCCACTGCAATTGGTAACCTGGCCCGGCCCAGGGATTGGTACTGGGACATTAGTGAACTGTGATCTCAAAGGAAGCGAGCAAACAAAATTCTGATAGCCTGGTCCTCAAAGTTTAGTAAGAGGTTTGAGACAAGTCAGATGCTATGCCTTCTTGCATTTAGCTCAATTGCATTTCCTATTTACAGTACATGTTTTGCAAAGTGTAAAGAATTATGTGTCTTTTTGCCATAGTGGGGGATTTTTATCCTAATTTATCACAGTTGCTGCCTCTCACTCCCCAAGTCAAATTATTAGCATCTGTAACAAAACAAAGAACCGCAGATGCTGAACATCTGAACCAAAGAAACAAAGTGCTGGAGAAACTCAGCAGGTCTGATAGCATCTGTGAAGAGAAAGAAAGGTTATGTTTTAAGTTCACTAACTCTCTGTCTGCGAACAACAGGTCACTGGACTTGAAACATATAACGTCTTTTTCTCTTCAGTGATGCTGCTGGACCTGAGTTTCACCAGCACTGCATTTTCTATAAAACTTTATTTATAAAACAGAACGGAAAAATAATAATCCGCAAAAGTGAGTCAAAAGCGTTAACGTGAACACAGTTTCCACACTTGAGTTACACAAGGACACCTCAGTTTAAAAACAAGATTTAACTCACAGTAGCATTCCATCTCAAAATGAGCCAAGTTACACCAGTAATAAAGCTCACCCACCCAATTAGGCACTTCAGCACAACATCCTGCAGTGTTGGACACAGCCACCTTTATCAAAGAATGATCACATGTCACAAAATTGTCGGCCGAGAGCATGTCTCTTTAAAGGAGCTGAAAACAAACTCTCAATTTTTGCGAGGTTTTTTAATCATACCTAATTGAACACTTAAATCGCAGAGAAAAATCTTTGTTTTTTAAAAATGTTTGTGGGACACATCCCACATCTTGTTTAAGGTTCGGTTTGGTCTGATCCATAGAGACAAAGGTCAAGCAAGCATCACACTTTCCCTTCACTTCTACAAAGGGCGAGCATCCCATTTCTTCAGGATTTAAAGAATTTTGGAAATTGTTTGTAAAATCAATGATCACATGAAAGAACTGGACAATAAATGTATGCAATAAGAGTGAAGCCTGCGACAGCAGATTTTTCTTTGGAGGGCAGTGTGCCCGCTTTCCAAATTCTGGGAGCAGATACATTTATAAGCTATATTGGCGTACAGTCAAGTTCCTTACTGAACAGTGACAGGATTGGACAGAGTCGGCATAGATTTAAAAGAGGGGAATCATATTTGGCAAATCTACAGAAATTCTGAGGATCTAATGAATAGAATTGATAAGGGGCAACCAGTGGGTGTTACTTTGACTTCAGAATGCTTTTGATCAGGTCCCACGTAAAAAAATTAGCATATAATGTGAGAGATCGGGGGGGGGGGGGGGGGGGGGGGGGGAGTGTATTTGCATGGACAGAGAGCCAGTTGGCAGACAGGAAACAAAGAGCTGGAATAAACAGGCCATTTTCTGAGTGGCAGCCAGTGGCCAGTGATGTACGACAGGGATCAGTGGTTCAAACCCAGTTATTCACAATATATACTAATGATTTAGATGAGGGAACTATTACTATTTCTAAGTTTGTGGGCGACACAAAGCTGGGTGGAAGGGGAAACTGTGAGGAGGATGCAGAGATGCTTCAAAGTGTGATTTACATAAGTTGAGTGATTGAGAAAATGAATGGCAGATGAAAGATAATTTTGATAAATGTGAGATTTTTGGTTGCAAAAACAGACAGCGAGATTATCTGAATAGATTAGGAAAGGGAGAGTTAAAACAAAGGGTGTCTTTGTACACCAGTCACTGAGAGTAAGCATGCAGGTGCAGCAGGTGGTGAAGGCAAATGGTATGTTGGCCTTCATGGTGGGGTAGGCCAGAACCAGTGGTCATAGTCTAAAGGATATAGGTTAGGCTATTCAGAACTGAGATAAGGATAAATTTCTTCATACAGACAGTGTTGAACCAACAAAATTCTCTGCCACAAAATGTATTTCAGGACAACACATTGAATATCTTCAAGGGTTAGATATAGTTCTTAGGGCTAAAGAGATCAAATGGTATGGGGAGAAATTGGGACTAGGGTATGGAGTTGGATGATCAGTCATGATCATACTGAATGACAGAGCAGGCTCAAGGGGCTTATTATTATCTTGCTTTTCATGTTACTAACAGCAAAAATATACAAATACTTCTAAAACATGTTAATTGCTTATCTGGATCACAAAAGAAAAAGCTTATTCTTTTTTACAGCCTCTTTAAAGGTTTACACAAGCATAATTATTACAAAGATCCAGTGGTATTTAATTTACCCTGGGAGAAAGTGCTAGTTTCTATTAGCTTTCCAATATTACAACATTCACACAACAAACATAATTCACACTTCAAATTCTGCAATATTTTTCAACGATTTCACTAATCTGGGTGAATTTCATTCAGAAATGTACTACAGCCGACATGTAATCTAAACGTTCACATCACATTGTATAAGACAAAGAGATCTTCAATTAAACTGGATTATCATGAAATACTATTCCATTGCTGCAAAATGACAAAACCTTTTACTCTCTCATGATTATTTAATGAATAAATATTCAGTTAGATGCAGCGTTCTAACGAAAATACTATTTAGAACAGGAAAAGTTTATAGCATAGTCTCTGCAGATTGTGTACACAGCTGCACTGTACCAAGGGGTATATTTGTGTTATTTGCTTTCATTGAAGATAGTTTCAAGGAATAAGAGTGGTGCCAATGAAACCAGCATTTGTTGCTCATTCCCAATTGCCCTTCAGTGGTGTATGCTGCCCTCTTGAAGGTACACCCACAGTGATGTCAGGATGTGTTCCAGGTTTAGTGATATAATTCCAATTCAAAATGTTATGCAGCTTGGAAGGGATTTGGGAGGTGGTAGCATTAGTAAGGGAGCAGTAGCTACCATTGTCTTTAGATGGCGCAGAACATGGGTTTGGAAGGTGCTGTGAAAACAGCCTTGGTAAGTTGCTGTAGTGCATCTCATATATGGTACACACTGCTGCAAATGTGTGCCATTGAGGAGAAAATCAATGGGTGGAGTGTCAACCAAGTGGGCTGCTTTGCTCAGGACAATGTCAAGCATTTTCCTTGCTATTGGAGCAGTACTCATGCAAGCACATGGAGAGTATTCCATCACTCTCCCAAAAAGTGCCTCTCAGGCTTTGGTCAGTTAATCATCGCAGAACACCCAGCTGTTGAGCTGCTCTTGCAGCCAGAGTATTTATGTGGCTGATCCAGTTAAGATCCCAGGTAAGTTACCCTGCCATCAATGCCAAACCCTTTTCTCTTGAAAACTGAACAGGAAGAAGATGGTATATTAATCCCATAACAGATCCTGTACGGTAGAAATACCAACAGTCAACTTGCAAAAACACTGATCCAAAGCAAAAAGAGGGAGATGTGATTATCTTTTCTGTGGGAGTCCACGAAGGAGCTGCAGAAAAGTATTAAAGTAACAAACTTAATTTTGAATGCAGTTTAAAACAAAATAAAAAAGGGGAAATCAAGTAGCTCTGAAGCAAGATTAAATTCAAATTAGAAATCAATACAGAATTCCTGCCACTGCTAAACTCATCCAAAATGCTCCTGAGTTTGTCCAGTTGCTACTAAATGCAGCCCTGAGCACTGAATATTATTTCTTATTGGTACTTTCAATTTTAAACAAAGATTTGAGATCTGACAGCACTATTAAACTGACAGGCATTTTAACAAAAGTAGCTGCATGTAGTTGGAGATACTCATGTCGACTGTGATGGTTACATGCCAATCAAGTTTTCACATCCATAAGACAACCTCATATGTTCACCAAAGACACATTTGCAGTCTTAAAGAGGCACTGCCATCTGAAAGTTCAAGCTTACATTTCAAATTTCAGATTTCTTAAAGCTACATTTATCAAGATTAGTGGGCTGCTAACTCTGCCAGACTATTTGCGAAAGTTCAATTCAACGTTAAACAGGGTATTGTATCCTGTTAGCATGAGCAGCTCAATATTGTTTGTGTAACTTCAACTTCTTGCTTTCACAGTAATACCCCTTTAAAAGCAGGTTCCAGATTAATTATAAAGTCTGCAGTATATTGCCAACTAGCTGCTTTCTGCATCTATGTGAAGCCACAACTAAGCCAAAGGGATGCACATTCCTCGACACAATTCCTTTCCCTTGGCCCTCCACCGACCCCCACATCATCCACATGCATGTGACGAAACAGAGCATGCTCGATCAGTGAGAAGCAGAGGTTGCACAGTACCTGACCAACTGGTTGCTGATGTACAGCTGGAATTTGGGATGTACGTTGGGAAATCAGACACTGAGAGAAGCCCAGTGATGAGACGTAAGGACAGAGAAGTAGTGGTGACAGGAGAGCAATGTTTACAACAAAAGGAGCAAAACAAGAAAAACAAAACAGCTGAGTATCATCCCAAAATTGCTTTATCTTTAGATACTCAAGAAAACCTTACATTATTAAGGAGAAATTACAAATATTCCATCAAAACATTTGTAGCCAACCTCCCTACACCTCGACCTCAACACAACTCCTTCTGCTTGGATTCATTAACTTCAAATGGCAACAGAGCTCATCAAATCCAACCCCAACTCCATTTCTCTTTCTGACTTAGATAGTGGGAGAATGTCAAGCACTGCCTTCCTAACAGCCCAACCACAGCTTACAAACCCTTGTTTAATGTTGTAATTATTGCTGCCTGCACCACCAACTCTGGCAGCTCATTCCATACATGTGTGAAAAAGTTGCCCCTGAGGTAACTTTAAAATTTTTCCTTTCTTACCTATGCTCTCTAGTTTTCGACTCCACTATCCTGGGAAAACGATCACGGATATTCACCCTATCCATGCCCCTCATGATTTTATAAACTTTTAAGGTTACCCTTCAGCCTCTCCCTATAGCTCAAACCTTCAACCCGAGCAACATCCTTGTAAATCTTTTCTGAATCCTTTCAAGTTTCACAACACACCAGCACTGAATGCATTATTCCAAAAGTGGCCTCCTGTACAATCATAACAGGACATGCCAACTCTTATACTCAATGCACTGACCAATAAAGGCAAGCACACCAAACGGTTTCTTCACGACCCTGTCTGACTGAAACTCCGTCTTCAAGGAACTAGGAACCTGCACCCCAAGGTCTCCTTGTTCAGCAACACTGCGCAGGGCCTTCCCATTAAGTCCTACCCTGATTTGCCTTACCAAAATGCAGTACCTCACATTTATTTAAATTAATTAGATCAGAAAAAAACATCAGTAGTCTAGCACATCATCCCTATCTAATTATTTATTAAATATGCTAAACCTGAATCAAACCTTGCTTAAACAACACTTGGATACTATGTGCAGGCTGATCATCATACTATAAATAGGAAAAGGGGAAACTGAAGTGGGTACACAGACAAGATTGACAAGGTTGGTCACAGAAGTGTGTGGGTTCACATGTCAGGAAAGGGTTAACAAGCTACATCTCTTTTCTCTGAAAGAAGGCCAAACAGGGACATAATAGAGGTCTTTAAAATGTTGAGAGGGTTCAGCAGACTGGATACAGACAGAATGTTTCCTTTCACAGGGAAGAGCATACCTTGAGGCCACAAAGTAATCACCAAGAAATCCATCAGGGAGATATGGAAGTTCTGCAGAATTGGATTACAACAATGAAGACTGCACAGGGAGTGGTTGAATCAAATATCATACGGGTGTTTAAGGGGAAGATAGACAAGATTAGAGGGAGAAAGGAATAGAGGGTCAGGGTAATAGATGAGCAAAGGTGACAGGAGTCTCAAGTGGAGCAGTAACACTGATGTGAACTGATTGGAACAAATCATAGAATCCCTCAGTGTGGAAACAGGCCATTTAGCCCATTGAGTCCATAATGACCCTTCGAACAGCATCCCACCCAGACTCACTCCCCTACGCTATCAGTGTAACTCTGCATTTCCCATGGCGAATTCACCTAGCCTGCATATCGCTAGGCACTATGGGCAATTTAGCATGGCCAATCCACCTAACATGTATATTTGTGGACCGCGGGAGGAAACCCATGCAGACACGGGGAGAATGTGCCAACTCCACACAGTCACCTGAAGTTAGAATCAAACCCAGGTTCCTGGCACTGTAAGGCAGCAGGCTCGCCATTGAGCCATGGAACTGCCCTAGTAAGACCTGTTTGCATCCTCTGTAGTGTACTCAATTGCCTTCATAGGATAAAAAAGCTTACACAATGATGTCAAGCTGATAATTCCACCAGGAAAAACAATTCCTGCAACATTTGCATGTCCCTCCAGTTTCCCAACACACTCCACTGAAAGGCAAAGCAAGCTTTGCACCAGTGAAAGTTTTCACATTGCAATCCCATTCTGAGACTGTTGCACCAGGGCAATGGGTGTCAGTAAAGAAGATGAGGGTAAGAAAAAAACTCCACTACTTGGAGAGCAGTAGCAGTGAGGCCATATTGATGTTTTGCTGCCCCAGTCACAGGGTCAAACATGACAATACCTCAGGGGGAATAATTAGAAGCACCATATGCAGCAAACACACTGTCTTTGAAAAACAGAGTTAAATGGACTTCATATATTTTTCTCTGCTCAGAGCCACTCTGTCTCTCTCTTTCTCACCCTCTCTATAACATCACCAGCTGACAAATGAGATGCTTAGGCTTGCCAGCCTTTCACAGCAATATGCCTTATATGGAGCCAAAAGAGATATTACTTTTCATCCATCTGACTGCACATCTTCTTCAGTTTTTGCGTGGTGCTGCTGGTCTCACTGCCTGAAGTTGAAACAGAGGAGGGACTCCACGTCTCCGTATCTGTTTGTAGGGGACTGGAAGCGGGGCTCATTTTGGGAACATTCTCCACTCCTGGTTGTTCTGCATCCCGCTGCTCCTGTCGAGTTGGAACCTGAGAGATACCAAGATGGACGCATGGAAAGTTAAAAGGAAACAGCTCCAGAATTAGTAGCAGTGAAACACAGATGAGATTCAAAGACAGGTTTCTGCAACTAAGCAACATCATTTCCTTTCAGGCAGGCAGAGCGTTTCATTAGTTTTGAATTAATTGAGCTTTGAATTAATTGAACATTTTAAAAGTGAGTCTGATTTTTCTGTTTCTTGGGAACGTTTATTCAGGGAAACAGATTAAGGGAGGGAGATGTAAATCAATTATAATAGAAGTAAGTGCAAACAGATGAGTGGTTCAACAACCTAGTCCCATTCCTATGCACATGATCAAGTGCAAAAATGTTTTGACAGCTTTGTAGGATATGCTGATAACAGGTCGGAACCAGATTGCAGGGAGCGAAAGAACAGAAGCACAGATACATTGGGCTGAAAGCTCCATTTCTTGTGTTGTCACTTCTACAGAATGCAGAACAAAACACGATATCGATGAATACAAAGGATGGTATTCTCGGCAGCAGCAGGTATTCCTGCATGTACAGCTTTAGGTTGCAGAGATTTGGCCTCGACACAAGGGAACATGTGAACATGTTATTAACTTAATAAAAGTACCGAGGCTTAAGTTGATGTTTCTCAGTGGCAGACAAACCATTCTTACATCTTTTCTATAAAATATTAAAAGTTTTATTTATATTGTAATGATAATATAGACCAGAAACCTGGCTGATAGCAAGCTTGGATTGAAAGTGATCACCCATCATTCATGCTGCTGAGTAAGTAATTCCTTACTTTAATAGTAACCTTGCATTGAACAGTTCAGGAGTTTGCAAATGGTGGGATACTAACCAACTTGCTCTCCCCAGCGGATTTGAGTCTCTCCTGAATTTTGGTGGTGGTTTGGAGCATATGTTGAACCTCCTCCTGCTGTTTCAGAATCAGCTGCCTCGCCCTGTGAGCAGCCTTGTTGGCCTCTTGAAGATGCCTGATTTCAGCCTGTGATGAAATTGTATACAATGTATTACCATGTTAGAGACCAACCAAACCCGTCTTTACGTCGTCAATAAATTTATTTTGACGACAGAGTACAGACAAAAATGAAGTCAGGGCACACAACTCCATAACCCATTAAGTTCTAAGTTGCACAGTTTCCAGGTGGCACTGTGCAACGTTTACAACTTATAATGCTTGTTCTTGATGAAAACTTTTTGGGTTTTTTCGACAAAATGTATTGTCAACACGAACTCAGACAGTCAAGTACTCCAGGTGGAAAATTATCATGAAAGAGTTACTCACGTTCTTTTTCAACAGCTGATGCCTTACTTTGAGTGAGCATTTCTGATTTTATTTCAGGAGGTTGCTTCCAGGTCTGTGGTGAGTTAACCTGAGTTCTCAAACCTGAAAAGTGTCCTCAGCAGCCAAGTACTTTGCAGAAGAGAAAGATGATGAACAGGCAGATTTCCGCTTTCGAGAATTACGTATTAGCTCTTGCTGCTGGGCAAGTTGGAAAGTGTGCCTGGGTTGAGTGAATACAGAATCTGGCAAATCTGTAGTGGGTCCAACAGCAATAACATAACATTCCAATTCTGCGTGACACTGCCTGACACTGCGTGATTGGCAAAACCAATGCCAACAAAAATCAGCAACTTGTTGAGACCATCACTATATTTTTCTCAGTTTTGGTTTGGAACTGTGAGCTGAAGTTGAGAATTGCACTTTGAAAAGCAACTTGTTTTAAAACAAAAAAAGGGGAGAACAAAGATAGATGTCTGCTGACCTGGGAAGACGATGCAGATTAATTACTGGTCTAAGAACACTCCAGATATTTCAGCACCAGGGTGCTGCTGTGCTCAGAGACAATTTGGATGTTAAGTTGAACAATCTAGGAAGGACTGCTAACAGTGAATGTTGAAAAGAGGCGGAAAACAAAATGAATTGGCTCTGACTGGGTTTTGGGCAGGAGGCAGGTTTGGTTTGGACTTCTTCTGGACTGGCTGTTCTTGGTTGCTCTCTTTAGTTATTTTCCAGTGATTGATTTGTTGAAAGTTCTGAGAAACAATTCTCAGACTGTAAAAAAATAAGTTAAATCTCTAGAAATCTGCGGAAGCCAAGTTGTGGGCAAAGTTTTGGAAAGGGTTACAAGAGATAGGATTTATAATAATCTAGAAAGGAATAACTTGATTAGGGATAATCAACACTGTTTTCTGAAGGGTAGGTCATGCTTCACAAACCTTACTGAGTTCTTTGAGAAGGTGACCAAACAGGTGGATAAGGGTTGATGTGGTGTATATGAATTTCAGTAAAGTGTTTGCTAAGGTTCCCCAAGGTGGGCTATTGCACAAAAGACAGAGGCATGTGACTGCGGGTCATTTAGTGGTTTGGATCAGAAATTGGCTAGCTGTCAGATGACAGACTTGGTGGTTGATGGGAAATGTTCATCCTGGAGTTCAGTTACCAGAGGTGTACTGCAAGGATCAGTTTTGGGACCACTGCTGCTTCTCATTTTTATAAATCTCCTAGATGAGGGCATAAAAGGATGCGTTAGTAAATTTGTGGATGACATTAAAGTCGGTGGAGTGCAGAAGGATAGCACGAGGGGATGTAGCTGTAAATTGAGGGGTGATGGAGGACAGATGTCCGATGTAGATTCTTTACGCAGCATGGTAGGGCTGTGGAATACACTGCCTGCAATAGTAGTGGACTCACCAACTTTAAGGGCATTTAAATGGTCATTGGATAAACATATGGATGATAATGGAATAGAGTAGGTTAGATGGACTTTAGTTTGGTTTCACAGGTTGGCGTGACATCGAGGGCTAAAGGGCCTGTACTGCACTGTAATGTTCCATGTAAGTAGGGTAAATGTTCAAAGCAGATTGAGCTTACATTGTACATATTAATTTCGTTTCCTTGTAATTCATCTGCATTCTGTTAAAGTTGCATGTTTTTGTTTAAGTTCTAACCTTGTTGTCCAAGATCTGTTGTTGCTAAAGTCAAGGTCAGAACAATTGAGCAATTTTGAGCGTTAGTTAATATCTCAATTTCACTGTGTTCCAACTTATGGTAGTGACATAATTTGGCTTGGCTTGCAATCTCTGTCTCAAACTTCAAATGTACAATTCATGAAGAAAACAGGACAAAGTGAAAACCATAAAGATGGCTTTAGGACAAAGTCAGATGCAACAAAGAGACAGGACAATGTTTTAACCAGGATCATGGCAGCAGCTCACCAGCTTTCCCAACGCAATTAGGAATCCAAACTAAGTGATCTCCTAATCAGCAATACCATGCCTTGTAAGCAGTTTTAAAAAAAAGTACAAGGGCAAGGGGAAAGCAAGGGTGAAAAGTAAAACATTTAAATGGCAATAAATGATGCATCCTTTCAATTAATGTCATAAGTTAAAGACAAATCAAGGGTACTTGACAACCAACGAGGGCTGGAATCTGTTCATTTGTATGTGTGAGAGCTCATCCATTGCAATAACAGCAGGCAGCTAATTTCTTTCACATGGAGGGATAAGGGGGGGGGGAATCAACAAATTCAAAATACAACAAGCAGCATTAAAAGTATTGTGGCCTCATTGTACAATCATTCTTCTCAAGGTTTGATTATTAATTCTCCTCTTAATGTGCACTATTGAGGATAATCATAGCAAAGCATTGCCAGTAGGAGAATTGCATTGAGAAACAGCATGGCATGGAAATCTGTCCCTAGGCCGAGCATATACATTACATTCAGCAGCATTTGTTGTTGGCATTTCAAGGAAAAACTATATCACCATTAAAAAAAGGTTTGCAACCATCGGAACCTTGGGGAAATATGCTCATTCATGAAGTATTAGTGGATAGCCCGACATTTTCCCTGGCATTCAGTGGGTCATACCTGTTCCTGCTGCAACCTGAGCAGAAGCCCACGTTGTCTCCTACGGATGAATGGCATCTTATCATCTTCTCCCTTGTCTCGAAGGCGTCTGGTTAGAGAACATGGCAAAGTCACATGAACATAGAACATAGAACATTACAGCACACTACAGGCTCTTTGGCCCTCCATGTTGCACCGACCTGCAGAACCAATCTGAAGCCTATCTGGGCGGCACGGTGGCACAGTGGTTAGCACTGCTGCCTCACAGCGCCAGAGACCCGGATTCAATTCCCGCCTCAGGCGACTGACTGTGTGGAGTTTGCACGTTCTCCCCGTGTCTGCGTGAGGTTTCCTCCGGGTGCTCCGGTTTCCTCCCACAGTCCAAAGATGTGCAGGTCAGGTGAATTGGCCATGCTAAACTGCCCATAGTGTTAGGTAAGGGGTACATGTAGGAGTATGGGTGGGTTGCGCTTCGGCGGGGCGGTGTGGACTTGTTGGGCCGAAGGGCCTGTTTCCACACAGTAAGTAATCTAATCTAATCTAATCTATCCTACACGATTACATTATCATCCATATGTTTATCCAATGACCATTTAATTGCCTTTTAAAGTTGATGAGTCCATCAATGTTGCAGGCAGTGCGTTCCACACCCCTACCACTCTGACTACAGAAATTACCTCTAACATCTGTCCTATATCTATTACCCCCGCAATTTAAAGCTATGGCCCCTTGTGCTAGCCATCACCATCTGGGGAAAAAGGCTCTCTCTGTCCACCATATCTAACCCTCTGATTATCTTATAATTCTCAATTAAATCACCTCTCAACCTTCTTCTCTCTCATGAAAACTGCCGTAAGTCCCTCAGCCTTTCCTCATAAGACCTTCCCTCCATACCAGCTAACATTCTTGTAAATCTCTTCTGCACCCTTTCCAAAGCTTCCACATCCTTTCTATAATGCAGTGACCAGAACTGTACACAATACTCCAAGTGTGGCCGCACCAGAGTTTTGTACAGCTGCAATATGACCTTGTGGTTCTGAAACTCAATCTCCCTACCAATAAAAGCTAACACACCATATGCCTTCCTAACAATCCTATCAACCTGGGTGGCAACTTTCAGAGATCTATACATGGACACCGAGATCTCTCTGCTCATCTATACTACCAAGGATCTTACCATTAGCCCAGTACTCCTTATTCCTGTTGCTCCTTCTTAACTGAATCGCCTCACACTTTTCTGCATTAAACTTCATTTGCCACCTCTCAGCCCAGTTCTGCAGCTTATCTATATCCCTCTGTAACCTGCAACACCTTTCAGCACTATACACAACTCCACTGACCTTTGTTTCATCTACAAATCTACTCACCCATCCTTCTATGCCCTTATCTGGGTCATTTACAAAACTGACAAACAGCAGTGCACCCAAAACAGATCCTTGCGGTACATTACTCGTTATTGAGCTCCAGGATGTACATTTCCCATCAGCTACCACACTCTGTCTTCTTTCAGCTAGCCAATTTCTGATCCAAACAGCTAAATCACCCTCAATCTCATGCCTCTGTATTTTGTGCAATAGCCTACAATGGGAAATTTATCAAATGCCTGACTGAAATCCATATACACCACATCAATTGCTTTACCCTCATCTATCTGTTTGGTCACTTTCTCAAAGGAACTCAATAAGGTTTGTGAGACACGACCTACCCTTCACAAAACTGTGTTGACTATCCCTAATCAATTTATTCCTTTCCAGATGATTATAAATCCTGTCTCTTTTAAACTTTTCCAACATTTTACCCACAACCGAATAAGGTTTACTCATCTATAATACTAGTGTTGTTTGTATTCCCCTTCTTGAAAAGGGGGACGACATTTGTTATCCTCCAGTCTTCTGGCACTATTCCTGTAGACAATGACAACATAAAGACCAAAGCTCAAGGTTCTGCAATCTCCTCCCTGGCTTCCCAGAGAATCCTCGGATTAATCCCATCCAGCCCAGGGGATTTATCTGTTTTCACACTTTCCCGAATAGCTAACACCTCCTTGTTAAAATCAATCCCGTCTAGTCTAGTAGCCTGCATCGCAGTATTCTCCTTGACAACACTGTCTTTTTCCAGTGTGAATACTAAAAAATATATCCATTTCGTGCTTCCCCACCTCCTCGGACTCCATGCACAACTTCCCACAACTATCCTTGATTGGCCCTGATCTTTCTCGTCATTCTTCTCTTCCTGATATACTTATGGAAAGCTTTATGGTTTTCCTTGATCCTATCTGCCAGTGATTTCTCATGTCCCCTCCTGGCTCTTCTTAGCTCTCTCCTTAGGTCTTTCCTTGCTAACTTGTAACTCTCAAGTGCCATAACTGAACTTCACATCTCATCGTAACATAAGTCCTTTCTTCGTCTTGACAAGAGATTCAACTTCTTTAGTAAACCACGGCTCCCAACACATGGTATAATAATGCTCGAATTTACAGACAAACTTGGATAAATCTGCCCAAGTAGATCACACAGTTTCACCACTGGTGAATTAGCAACGAAACCAGAAAGAGAATGATCAGGGTTTAAGATTTTGTTAAACAGCAAATTCTTCTTAATATTTTATAACTTTAATGTCTTCCATGCTCGTCATACTCGATTTGGAGAAAATTTATCTCCACAAGATATTGTTTATGCTCACAAAATTAAAAAGGGTATTTTAAAAGTTACTCTGGAAATAAAAGGTTGGTGTCAGTAAAAGTGTCCACAAAGATGTTGAGCAGCCATAAAAACCCAACTAATTCATGGAGGGACTTTGAAGAAGGAAATCTTCTGCCCACAGCTAGTATGGCATATGTGACTACAGTGTTACGGCAGCATGGATGGCATGCACACCATACCTACCAAGCATTGACCATCTCTTGCAATCGTTTTGATATGAAGTGGTATTATCATCACTGCTTCCCTCACAATTCACATTAGAGTTACCCTTGGCCCGAAACTGAACCTGATCAGCTAAACAATACTGTGTCAACAAAACCAGGTCAGAAGCTGAAAATTCTTCACTAAGTAACTTACTTCCTGTCTCCCCAGTACATGCCCAAGAAACATAACATCAAATAGAATGTAGCAACCTGCTTGATCAGCATCATATTCACCAATCTATACATTCACGCCCTTCACCAATAAACAGTGAGAGCTATGTGCACTATATGATGCACTGCAGGAACTCACTCAATTCTTTTAACAGCATCTTCAAAGCCTCTGACCTCTACCACCTAAAAGGACACAGACAGTAGATAACATGGTAACACCATTACTTGTAAATTCCTCTCCAAGCCACACAACATCCTGACTTAGCAATATACCATTCCTTCACTGCTATAGGATCAAAATCCCAGGTACTCCTTTCCTGTCAGCATTGTGGTTGTACCTGTAGCAGGTGAACTGCAGATGTTTGAGGAAATGGCTCACTATCACCTTCCCAAGTGCAATGAAGGATGGACAACAATACTAACAATACTGGCCTTACCAGCAGCGAAGAAATCCATTGAAATAATTTGTTTAAAATCCTCACCCGTGGATTAGGACAACAGTCTTGCATCAATCTATTCCAGAGCCCTGAACTCCAAACCTAACAGCACTTGCGAGTTGATATGTTTATATTGACCAAGCAGACTGCAGTGGCTCAAGGCAGCTCACCACCATGACCATTTCGAGAATGAGGGATAGTAAATAAATACCAGCATTACCGGAAACATCCCAAATTCAAAGAACAAACTTAAAAATTTGAAAAAAAAAATCAAAATTGCCTTTATTCTACTCAATCCAAACAGTGAAAAGGGGAAAGATGACATGAATCCCTAGCTTCTGCACAACAGCCTCACTGCAATGAGAAAAGACACCAGCTTTCTCCCTTCTCCGGAAAGGATTACTGGAAGTATCTGCACATTCTTACATTGCATTTTTGAAAGGCTATTCAGCTTAACATCACTGCATAGGTCAGCTACTCACTTTTTCTGGTGCTCCAACCAGGCCAGCTCTGCTTTGGTCTTCTCCTTCAAGGCTTGTTCTCTCAGCTTGAGGAGTGATACCTGGTGCTGTGCACGCATCTCCTCCCCCTCCATGTATTGTCGCACCATCGCCATGGTGAATTGAGAGAAACTGTCTTGTCCCCCAGAGAAGGGCAGGCTCAAATCATGCTGAATAGCGAAAGACAGGAGAACAAACAGTACAGAGTGAGGTGATCTGCTTCCCCTGACCCAAGCAAAACTTGCCCCACAATCCACAAAAACTCAGGACTGAGTGCAGACAACAACAACAATTAAAAGTAGTTGGAGTATCATGAGACATGCCAATCATGCTGCATCACAAGTGATCCCATCAAAATATCCCAATATTTATCAGGATGAGTAAATGCTGACTGTCTCATTTCATCATCTGTAAAACACATTAAGACTGGCAAAGTCCCTCATACTGATAATTTTATGGTCAGGACTCCAGTTACTAATTTGCTGCCAGGTTCTGATAAATAACCAAAAACAGAATAGGAGTTGCACATACAGAGAATAAGGGTGTCATGGTTACATCAACATTAACCAGGAGGTGGCTATTTAGCTTCTTGAGCCTATTCCACCATTCACCCAAATCATGGTAATCTTCAACATCATGACAAATCCCTGTCTTTGTCCCATAATCCTTCAGCATTTTGGTTAAAAATCTACCAATCTCAGATTTAAAGTTTGTAACTGATTTCAAATCAATCATTGTTTGTAGAAGTGAGTTTCAAACTTCATCCATTTCCATGTGCAAAAGTGTTCCACAATATCACACCTCAATGTTCTGACTCTCACATTTTATCTATTTAATCTCTCTTCTTAAATTAAGCCTCAGAGCCCAAGTATCACTTCAGTAAGTCTACATTGCACTTCCACTAAGAGTGATACTCTTCTTAAGCCATGGTGCCCAGCCCTGACGGCTTAGTCTGACCAGGTTTTGAACTGCTGAAGCATGACTTCTAATCCTTTGTTTTCGAGTCTTCTTTGGACATAAATGTCAACATTCCACTGGCCCCTTGATCACATTTCTGAGCCTGTTTGTGACATTTTCATGAACTGTATGCAGCTGGATCACACCCTTTAAGTTTCTTTCAACTCCACTGTCTCTCAATTTTCACAATCAAGAAATATCCTAGTTTGATCCAACCTCTCACTTGCTGACACAAATTTTTCATTTATTTAAACTATCAAGATTGCTTTCTGATTTTATGCTTCCATCTACCTACACTCGAGATTGCCTCTAATCTGTAGAGTGGCCCCAAATTTTGAATGTGGCTTTCCTTTCATTGTGAATACTGAATAGTTATGGCTCCAACATAGATCCATGCAAGATATCACTAACCATATCCTTCCAATTAGAATATCTCTTATTATCTGCACAAATGTCTCTTGTTCAAATCAAATTCCTCTGCAAGCACCACTTGTCTTTTGCATCTTGTTACCATCTTTAATGGACAGTAGAAAGTTGTAAATTCAGTCAAATTTAGCTTGTGTTTACCTGACTAGGTGAGCAAGGAATCCCCGTAAATATTAATCTCTGTCTTCACTGCATGGTAACTCGATCACAAAGATTAACAATGTAAAAGATTAATTCCTCTTCAAGATTTATAAACTGTGGGCACATTGTTAGCGAGTGGTACTTATCATTTAAAAAAACAGCCCTTGCCCAACACTTGCCTTACACTCATTGCCCCAGCTGCTCCTCATCCTCTACATCTGAATCTCATGGCAAGATACCTAGAACATGGAAAGTAGCAACTATTCCAAGCACTGAGATCCCACTAATTGGCACCACCACTCACCCTTGGCTAACCCATGGGAGAACTCACTTTTACAGCTACTGAAGCCGATTGATCCTGCAGTATGTCTTCATCAGAATCATCCTGCTGGCTGCGTTTCTTCCCCATTTTAAAGCAGCGATGGCTCTTTGATGGCAGAAGGGGACGGAAGGATTTCTCTTCAGTGTCATCTTCAGTCATTGAGTCATCGGACTTAAGGGAGTACTCAATGGCAACAGAAACAGAATCTGGAGAGACAATAAATGATTGACATTGTTCTTTGTTATTTTCCATTGCTCACTGAAAGATTTAGAACTGGAACATGAAGTTAAAGGCCGAGCTAGAATCCTTGGATTAGTTATCTGCCCAAGGAGCAGAGTTGGGTTACAATTATCGATTCAACACAACTGTTATGTTGAATCACACATTGTTTAAGGGGACATGTGGAAGTTTCCTTATGCACAACCACAGATCCAAGGGGAACACAAGAAAGTTGGATTGAATAGTTTAAGCACATGACTGAATAAAGGGAACTTGAAATAAATCAGTGCAAGACATGTTATTATTTGACCCACATGTCCTTTGGGTATGGAAGGAGTGCTTATGTGACAATTGATTTGGTTGATTTGAATCAGTTAACTGAAGAGACACCATTCCCCATTTAAGTCATGAGATCAGTGGAAGGACAAAACATCATTTCTGGTTAAAAAATTCGCCTTTCTCACCAGGTAATGAAGGCAGACTGTCACTGCGGATCGAGTTGTCAGCTGCTGTTTGAACCACCTCTTCAATAGAGCTGTTTCCCTTTGTATGGTGGGAGGTTCTGCTTTTCTCCAAGAATGGTAAGGATGGGCTGTATTGTTTACTGCTGCCACTGCTGCCATAGAAATGTCACAGATCAACACACATGCACAGGTTTAGAACACAAAAACAGAGTCTCGGTATTTGTGATTTATACAGGCCTCCTTCTGTATCTCTTCACCTAAACCCATCAACATATTTTTCTTCGATAACTTGTATTCCAAGCTTCTTCTTGAATTCATCTGTTGTTTGCTTCAATTATTCCTGGTGATGTAAGTTTGACGTCAAACCTCTTTCTGGGTAAAGACCTTCCCCACCGCCCCCCCGCTCCACCCCCCACCTCCTCCCCAGCAAATTCCCTGTTGGATGTACTATTGTATCCATAGCTCCAGTGGACAGTGTCATTCAAAAGCAGAAATATCTTTTCTATGTCAACCCTATCAAACCCCGACATAACTTTAATGGCCTCAACCATGTCACTCTTTTTCAACAAGATAAGACTGTCCAATCTTGCTTGATGGATTAAAATTCAGTTTTGATATAATTCCAGTAAATATTTTTAATATATTCCCTACTGTCTCTACATCCATATTACAATATGAAGATCAGAACTGTTTGCAGTGCTCCAAGGGTGATCTGTTCATAGTTCTACACGTATCTAACACATCTCCATTCTGTAGCCCCAGAAATAAACCCATGCTCAACTTTTCTTTCTAACCCGGTGTCATTTACTGCTAGTGACTAATTTTTGTCACCAAATTCCCCACCATCAACATTCTGGGGGGTTACTATTGACTAGAAATTGAACTGGACTAGCCATCTAACTACTGTGGCCACAAGAGAAGGTCAGAGGCAATGAATCCTGCAAAAATAAACCACCTCCCGAATCCCTGAAGCCTGTCCACCATCTACAAGCCACAAGTCAGAAGTGCAATAGACTATTCGCTACTTGGCTTGGTTTGGGTGCAGCTCCAAGAACACTGAAGAAGCTTGACGGCATCTGGAAAAAGCAGACTACGTGATTGGGGCCACATTCACTCCCTCCACCACTAATGCCCAGGGCAGCAGTGTGTACTATCAACAAGATACACTGCAGAAATTCATAATACTTCGATATGGATCTTCCAAACCCATGACCAATATCATCTCGAAGGACAAGGGAAGCAGATTCATGGGAACACCACCACCTACAGGTTCCCTTCCGAGCCACTACCATCTTGAGTTGAAAATCTTTCAGCTGTCCTTAAGTGTCATTGGGCCAAAATTCTGGAACTCCTTCCCAACAGCACTACCAGTCGGCCCTACAACACACGGACTGCAGTGATTCAAAAAGGGAGCTCGCAACCACCTTCTCAAGGGCATTAGAATTAGCCAATAAATGTTCGCACAGCCAGTGACACCTACATTCCATAAATTAATTAATTAATGAACGCTGCCTCCTTCCTTCCTTCCATAGCACGCCCATCCATTAATACCTGCGCTTCTCAAACACAAGGCCTTGAGTAGCATGTGGTAACCCACAAAGAGGCTGAAGCCACATTTTGGAATCTCTTGAGGCCCTGAGCCATGCTCAGCAAGGGGTGGTCCTGAATGAACAATAATCCCTAGCGATTCACTCACTGTAGGCAACAGTGAAACTATCAGTTGCCAACTTTTTCACAAAGAGGTTGACTCATACATGGAATGAACGGCCAGAGGAAGTGGTAGATGCAAATACAGTTACAATATTTAAAAGGCATTTGGAGAGGTACACGAATAGGAAAGGTTGAGGAATATGGGCCAAATGCAGGCTAATTGGACTAGTTTATTTAGGGAAATTTGGTTGGCATGGACGAGTTGGACCGAAGCGTCCGTTTCCATGTTGTATGACTCTGATTCTATTCCTTTCAGCCACAGTGGCATTTTGCAATTGCCCCAACATATGGTGTGATTGAACAAGTCAATGGAGGCTTTTGGCACCAGGGTCACAGTACTCTGTAAGTTAAGGTGCTGAGTAGGAGCTGCAATTTAGGGGGAATTTAATAAATAAATAAGGAAATCACTGCAGATGGTGGAATCTGTACTTAAAACAACAAATGCTGGAGCTCACAGCAGGTGAGGCAGCATCCATGGAGACTGAGCAAGCTAACATTGAGTCAAGATGACTCTTCAGAGCTCTGATGAGGAGTCATCTAGACTCAAAATGTTAGCTTGCTGTCTCCATGGATTTAAAAAAATATATGTTTATGGGATGAGGGTGTCACTGACTGGGCAGCATTTATTGTCCATCCCTAACACGCCCAGAGGGCAGTACAGAGTCAACCTCAGTGCTGTGTGTCTGGAGTCACATGTAGGCCAAACTAGGTAAGGATGGTAGTTTCCGACCTATATGATTTTAGTGAACCAAATGGGTTTTTCCCAACTGTCGACAAAGGATTCATGGTCATTAGATTCTTAATTCCAGATATTTATTGAATTCAATTCGAACAATTCGAACCCAGTTCTCCGGGATGTTATCTGGATCTCTGGATTAACAGTCCAGCAATAATATCACTGGGCCATCACCTCCCCACTGTGATCTCCAGTATTTGTTGTTTTCAGTCCTCAAGAAATATTAGATTAGATTAGATTACTTACAGTGTGGAAACAGGCCCTTCGGCCCAACAAGTCCACACCGACCCGCCGAAGCGCAACCCACCCATACCCCTACATTTACCGCTTTAACCTAACACTACGGGCAATTTAGCGTGGCCAATTCACCTGACCCGCACACATTTTTTTTGGATTGTGGGAGGAAACCGGAGCACCCGGAGGAAACCCACGCAGACACGGGGAGAACGTGCAAACTCCACACAGTCAGTCGCCTGAGTCGGGAATTGAACCCGGGTTTCTGGCGCTGTGAGGCAGCAGTGCTAACCACTGTGCCACCGTGCCGCCCATAACATAAATATGTTATGGATTAATATTATACTATGTAAAAGCATCCACAGCGAACATAAAGTGCCCACCTCCGATCATGATGTTTGAATCTGGATGACTCAGACAGACTGTCTAACAAAGTGGAGTTACGCATTTTAGTGTCCGGCAGTTTCTCTGCAGATCCAGCTGGTGTTGGACTGCACTCATTCTTTCTGAGATGAAACAAAGAAAGAAACAACGATCAGCTACTTCCAGCTAAGTCTCTGGATTCAATTCCACCACAGCCATGGCAATTTATAAAATTAAAACAGTTTTTTCCGTGAACGACATGTCAGCAAGTTCACCATCTCCTGTCTCAGTTCAATGGAAAATGGGATCAATACTGCAGCACCTATTGTCCCTTGAACAGGCTATCAGCGAATCTGAGTTTACAATCTTGTTCTTTGACAGGTTGCAACAGATTTTGCACAAGGGAGCATGCAGACAGGACAAACCTCAATTATATTCAACACAAGAAAAGGCAATTCAGTTTAAATGAGATGGGTTAATTGAGATCAGGCCTCAGGTGAGGATACAAAACAGTCAAGTTTGGAACTTCCAGAGACCATCAAGATTGTACATTCAATTACTGAAGTTTGTCTCATGTTTCTTTCCTAATCAACACTTCTGGAGCAGATGGGACTTATCCAGGCCTCTGGCTCAAAGTTGGAGACATGACCACAGCATCACAAGAGCACTTTGTTTTAGGCTGAGTAACTAGTGGGATAATTTGCCCAATTATCTTACAAATCCGGAAGATACTGTTACCATCCCAAATTTGGGAAATAAGCAAAGTATATAATGGGAGGTAAGATGTTATAACAGTCTCTATCACAAGGGACAAAGTATCTTCCAGCAGTTTTTGTTCATCCTTCAATAGTTTGAAATTCTCAAATTTTCTGGCCTACCACCACCTTTGCAGTTTTGTATATCTTTTCTTTCAATTTGATGTCACCCACAATTCCTTTAGCTATGCACCGCTGTTGCCATCTTTTCCTCGTGCATTTCTATTATAAGTAAATGTACATTGTTGCGAATTATGAAATAACTAAATATGTTCTTCTGCTTTAACATTCTAACCTCTCATCCCATTCCCATTTAGCTCACTATTACTTTATACCCTTGTGACTGCCTTTAACTTTAGAAACTAGTAAAAGAACCAAATTCCTTCGCCTAAAGCTAAATTCTATTCTGCTGCATTGAATCTTACCAAAAGGGTCTTCAATTTTGAACTCATTAATCAATCATATTACCAAGTCCCTGATTGGTTCCAGAACAAAATGTTTGAAGAAATTGTACAGAGCAGTCTACCTCAAATTGCTGCAGAAGGTAAGAGTGCACAATACTATTTTAACGAACAGAGTACCCTCTGAATACCAGGATCCTATTAGATCCCCAAAATTACTCTGATCATAGAATAGAATAGAATTCCTACAGTGTGGAAACAGGCCTTTCGGCCCAACAAATCCACACCAACCCTCTGAAGAGTATCCCGACCAAACCTATCTCTTAACATTATTACTCAACATTTACCCCTGACTAATGCACCAAACCTGCACATCCCTGAACACTATGGGCAATTTAGCATGGCCAATTTACCTCACCTGCACATCTTGGGATTGTGGGAGAAAATCGGAGCAATCAGAGGAAACCCATGCAGACACGGGAGAATGTGCAAACTCCACACAGACAGTCATCTGAGGCTGGAGTCACCTGGGTCCCTGGCGCTGTGAGGCAGCAGTGTTGACCACTGAGCCACCTCCTTTTTTTCCTAAAAGACTGAGTGCATTGACCCTGCCTCTCCTGATCACAGATAAGAGGAAAAACATCAAAAACTGTGCATCGCATCAAGCAACAAACCTCAGGTTATTAAGCCAAGAAGCTAAATATTATTGATCAGGTTGGGGCAGTGGAAAAACCTTACCTGTCAGGTTCAGCTCTGGTTCGAAATTGGTTCATGAAGTCTGAATCCTGCTGCCTCTGTTGGTCCAACAGCACTGTCACTGGCACAGGAGCTGTTCCATGAGGTAGGTTTGTGGCAGTCAGAGATCCTGCTGCGACCTGTGCACATGCCAATTCTGTCATCTAAACCAGAAAGAATTAGCACAGCACAGATTAGAAGACAACTTGGATCACATCATGCTTTTGAAATCAGAGGCCCCTACTCAACCCATCACATGTGTGCCGCCTCTTTGGAATAGCTATTTGGCTAGACCCCTGCTCTCACAGTATTGCAAATAATTTCTTTTTGCAAGTATTCAAATTAATTCTGGAACTAATACTGAATCAGCTGCCACCTCCTTTCCAGATGATCTCAGCTCTTCTTTGAAACAGCAAAAACCAATGAGAATGTCATTAAAATTGAAGCATCCAGTGTTAAAAAAATTCACATGCTCGGTCACTGAGATATGATGGGCTTTTCTCATAACGCTGAGCAAAATTTTATTTGAGGCAAAAAGGAGAACTCTAAGAGAAAGGTGAACCACCCGTGGGTAACAAAGGCAGTCAAGGACAGCACCAACAGGAAAAGAACGACACAACAGCGGAGGACGAGAAAGGAAAAAAATTGATCATAAAATTAAATTGACAAGAAACAAAAACGAACGGCAAAAGTTTCTACAGGTATGTAAAAGGTGAGTAGCTAAAGTGAGCTTCGAACCCTTGGAGGTTCTGATTCGGGAATTGATAATGTGTACAGGGAAAACAGCAGATAATTTAAACCAATATTTTACATTAGTTTTCATGGAGGAGAATACCGTTAGCATCCCAAAGATAGCAAAAAGCAAGGTATTCATGGGAGGAAAAATGCTGCAACAGTCTTTGTCACAAGGGACAAGGTAATGACAAACTAATACGATTAAAGGCAGACAGGACCAAATGGCCTGTATCAAACATTTTTTCAGGCACCTGGCTGCAGAGATATTCAAGGCATCAATTGAATTATTCCCGAATCAGTGGATACAGGGAGCTTCCATTGGATTGATGCGCCTGTTCAAGAAGGGAGGGAGACAGAAATCAGGAAAGTTAGTTTAATTTCTGTTTTGGCAGAACAGCAGAGTTGATTATTAAAGGAAGAAATAGCAGGACATTTGGAAAAGCTTATCATTAAACATGGTAGACTGGATTTTGTGAAAGGGAACTATATTTGACAAATTTGCTCGAGTTCATTGAGGAGATAACAAGTAGAGCTGATAAAGGAGAATCTGATGATGTTCTGTATTGGGATTTTAAAAATGCATTTGATAAGGTGCTACATAAAAGTCAATTGCACAAGATAGGAGCTCACGGTATTGGGGGTCATGTATTAGCATGGACTGAGGATTGGTTAACCACAATGGCTGTTGCTGAGACCTCACTTGGAGTACTGTATACAATTTTTGTTCTCATATTTAAGAAAGGATAAACTAGCATTGGAGGCCACTCAAAAAAAAGATTAATTTAGTTGCTTCGAGGATGAAAAGGTTGGTCTGTCAAGAATAGGTTAGGTCATTATTCAATAGAGTGTGGACAAATAACGGGTTATCTTATGGAAACAATGTTCTGAGGAGCTTGACAGGGGTTGATGTTGACTAGATGTTCTCGTACTAGTGAGGTCTCAACCCAGGGGACATTACAGAAGGTAACATTCATTTCAAAAAAAGCAAAGATTTTTTTTCTCTCTCAGTGAATGGCTGGAATTCTCTCGCCCAAAGAATTGTGACAGCTAAATGGGATAGGGGAATGGGTCTGGTTGGGTTACTCTTCGGAGGGTGGGTGCGGACTTGCTAAGCCGAAGGGCCTGTTTCCACACAGTAGGGATTCTATGATTCTATCTCAAATTATTTTAAAAGAGGGTAGATAGATTTTTGAAATATTAAGCAGTTGAGGGCTATGAGGATCAAGCATAAAAGACAAGTTGAGGCCTGGGTTGGCCCAGTCATGATCTGATAGAATGGGGGAGCAAGCTCAAGGGGACGAATACCCTACTCCTGCTCGATTCCTTGAGGCTCCATTTCATGCTTTCTTTTCTCCAAAGGGGAGCATGATACAATGTGCTAAAAGATCTCAGACGTTGTGAAAAGGAGTGAAAATGGGGTGTTTATATACTGATTCCGATGGTATTTATCAATTAATCACAGCTATGCAGTCACAAATACCAAGGCAATTCCCTCCATGAATAAAGGAAAGCTACTACAGAGCTCATCCAATGGGAATTCTTACCTTCAGTAAACTCTTCCATCACATGACCCAAAATTGCACCCTCAGCTGTTTACTTATTTGTTCACTTCCAGACATGACTATTTCAATGTTCTCTTGACTGAACTTTCATCAACTTCAATATATTCAAAAACTCCACTGACCATGCCCTCATACCAAGCCCCTTTTACCCATGATCCTCGTGCTTGCTGATTCATGACTTGCCAACAGCTTCAGTATTAGAAGTCCTGTCCTTCCATACATATTTTTCCTTTCTATCTCTGCAATTTCTTTCAATTCTCGAACCTTTTGAAGTGTCTACGTTCCCCATTTTAACATTTTCATTTTCACCACCCCAGCTCAGCACTGAAGCTTTCAGCTGCATTGTCATCAGCTATGCAATTCTGTTCTAACACAGCTCAAATAGTAACATTTTCTTTCTTTCCAATATTCTATCTCACCTATTTCTTTGACCAAGCAGTTGGTCATCTTTCTTAATATCATATGGTGTGCTGTTAAGCTTTGCCCTTCTCTTCCTTGACAGTTTACTACATTAGAGGAATGAAATAATTCCAAACTGCAGTGACAATTAACTCAATGCAGCAACTGTATGAGAGAAATTCCTTCAAAACTCCAGAAAGTCCTGGCTCTTCAGCATGACTGGGGGAAAGGGCCATCTTGCCAAGTACACTTGAAGAAAGTACCTCTGTAACCTGACGTGCTGTATCAGCCAACAGCCTTGCAAGTTCCACCTGCTGAGCGATCATTTTAGTTGTGGACTCTTGCAGCATCTCTTGGCGAACCTGTACAAACTGCTGCAGAGTTTCTGCACATGCCTGAGAACACAAAGAGAGGTTTTCACGTCCAGCAATTGATAATTCAGATACTTTAATCAAGAGACAGAGCACTATTAAAATGCAATGTGGAATTGACTTATGATCCATGTTTCATCATGCAACGTAAGCTCACTGACACAGCTTCTGTTTTACAATCAAGCTTTTAAGCCTTTCCCTCTCCTCCAATGGCACATATAAGCACAGTAACCTCGTCATAGTGTGATTTTGTTTTTTTGATTTCCAGTATTTGCAGTTCTTTGGTTTTTTTGATTTAACCTGGTCATGGTATTGCGAGATTGTTTCCATGATGGGGAGATGTATTCAACCTTAAAACTAAAAACCAGACCATTCAGAACTAAAAAAGCAGTAATTAATTATTTAATTCATTCTCAGGATGTAGATATCCCTGACACTGACTGTCCAACCACAACTGGCATTAAAAGGTGAAAGTTAGTGATCTTCTTAAACCACGGCAATCCATGTGGCTGCAAGATACTCCCAATGTATGTCAGATGATTGTAGGCAGCAAAGGAAAAGCAATATATTTTAAAGTCATAACTATATGCAGCGTTCCCAGGCATTTGCTGCCCTGTTCTTCCAGGCAGAATAGGTCATGAGTCTAGGTCTGTCAAAGGAGCCTTCAATGAGGCATTGCAGAGCATCTTATAGATGGTGCACCTTGTTGCTACCATATACAGATGACAGAGGGAATAGGCACTTAAGGTGGTGGACATAATTCAAATCATGCTGATGTTTTGTAATGGATGATGTTGAGCTTCCTGAGTATCGCTGGAACTGCACTCCTCCAGGTAAGTGGGGAGTATTCCATCATAATGCTTTCCTAGACCTGTTCATCTCTCAGCTCCATTTCCTCCTTTAAACACTCCTTAAAATCCAACTTAACCAAAATTTTGAATATCTTGCACAACTTAGCATAAACTTTTCCATTTGATCTTTTTTTTGAAGTATTTTGTGATACTTTATTATTTTAAATGCTTTTTATACAGCAAATTGCTGTGATGAGATGATACTTTTATTTTGCATGTGTTTTGAGGGATAAGGCTGATGAAAAGCGAAAGGGCATTTCAGCATAAACAAATTTAAACTCAATTGCATAAGAGAATTAAGAGGCTGATTGTTCTCCTCTTGTTCCTATATCCCAATGACAAGTTGTGAATATGCATTCCACAATTCTGGTGATCTCTCGGTAGGCCATTTCTTGCTAGCATAGTCCTCAATTGAAGAACAATTCAAAAAAAGCTGCAGTCTATTTTTATTGCCACGATCTTTATTGGTCAAGTGGATACTCCTTATCCTCATGGTTCTACTCTCTCTGTATGGGTTCTACCAAAGAAATCACAAATATGGCATCAGAGGCAGTTCTGTACTGTGTTCCTCAGATGGGGACAATCTGAAGCAAAAACTGCCGTTTAAAGAAGCTAAAGTTTTCACGATGTCATTGACATCTTCAGGTCATTGCAAAGTCCTTCTCAGCCAATGGAGTTCTTTCAAAATATAGTCACGCTGTCCCAGAAGGGCCTTTTGACAAGCTCCTAAAAAGACAGCATCTACAATAGTGAGGAATTCATATTGAGCAGGATAACAGGAGAACTCCCTTAGACGTCTTCAAGTATTAACACGGATCTTCTCTATCCACTGGAATAGAAGATGGAAACTTGCTTTAACGTCTTGCCTGAAAGGTGTCATCTCTAAGAATGCAGCAGTCCTGCTCTAGATTGAGGGCATATGGTCGGCTTACATTCAAGTCGAAGCATGGGGCTTGAACCAAAAATGTTTTCATTCAGAGGCAGCTGCATTCACAATGAGTGGGCGGCACGGTGGCACAGTGGTTAGCACTGCTGCCTCACAGCGCCTGAGACCCGGGTTCAATTCCCGCCTCAGGCGACTGACTGTGTGGAGTTTGCACGTTCTCCCCGTGTCTGCGTGGGTTTCCTCCGGGTGCTCCGGTTTCCTCCCACAGTCCAAAAGATGTGCAGGGTCAGGTGAATTGGCCATGCTAAATTGCCCGTAGTGTTAGGTAAGGGGTAAATGTAGGGGTATGGGTGGGTTTCGCTTTGGCGGGTCGGTGTGGACTTGTTGGGCCGAAGGGCCTGTTTCCACACTGTAATGTAATCTAATCTAATAAACTGACATTTGTAACACACCTTTATACTATAACATCTCATGGATGTTGACAGGAACATGATTACAGAATATGGCAAGTAGCCACATAAGAAGTGCTCAGATAAAACATAGTTTTTAAGGAGCTTCTTAAAGAAAGACAGAGACACATTCAGGTTCAGTAAACAAATTTCAGTGCCTGGATGGTCAATAGTTGAAGGAGCCACTGTCAATCAGACACTAAAATAGACTGCAGCCTTTTTTTGAATCGTTCTTGGGTTGAGGACTATGCCAACAAGCAGGCCTTTATGGCCCACCTAGAGATCACCAGAATTACAGAATGCAAATTCACAACTTGTCATTAAGGCATTAAAACACAGGAGCAAGCTTGCACAAGTAACTAAGAACAATAGCAAGGATTATATTGATTAAGCTTTCTAACTCTTAAGATACAGAATTCCAAGAAATAAAAACACAGGAACCTGCAACCTTCCAAACTTACTCACCCAAATCAAAGTCAGCATAGCCTCCCTTTGTCCCATTTCTGTAACATGCTCCAGTCCTATATCCCCCTTCATCATCTACATTCCTGACGTCATCTTGTTCAACCCCACTCCATCAAGTTGTGTGTCTCAGTCTTTAGAATTCACTCCTTAAGGTCTTCCAATCTGTCCAGGTTTTCTTTCGAATCTCCGAAATGTTAACTCTTCTTTCCTCCCACAGATGCTGCTGAGTGTCACCAGCAACCTATGTTTTTACTTCTAAAACTGTACCTTCTACTGTCCCCATAGTCTGGGTTTGCCGTTGATTTTCATGATGATATCTTCATGATGTGCTTTTGGTGAGAGGGGCAGTTTACCGGTGGAGCAGAACACGGCAGGGGTGGGGAGAGGTTTGGCTTCAATGTTAAAGGCACTTTATAAATATAATTTGTTTGTTCTTATTGCACGGTGAGAAGCAGTCAACACTGAATTCCTTGCATTTCCAGACACCTGTTACATGTTCAAGTACCTGTACAGCTTTCTGTCTGGCCTCCTCTAGCTGCCTCTGACTTGCAGCAGCTTCCTGCTCGGCCTTCAGCTTCAGCAGGGCTATGTCGTGCTCATGTCTCTGCTGTTGGGCCTGGACACAAACAAAGATTAAATAGGAACCATCACTCTACATTCAACTGCTCTGCTCTGTGAAAAACTGGTATTTAAATTTGCAGTGTCCAGAGAGAGAGAGTAACAATTGAAATGCAAAGGCACCAAAATCTTAAGAGTAACAAATGACAAGATTTTAATCAATTAATTTTCAGATTGCAACTTGATAAATAAAAAAAACATTTTCTCATAAATCTCATCATAATGGCATAAATTTTATAAAGCTGAAATTTCTTGAAAACTTGGCAAGTTTGCCCTGCTTCTATCAGTCAACTTGTAAAGTGCAGTCATGCGCAGGTTTGATGCTAATATCTGCACATTTAAGATTAGGCATTGTCCTGGTACAACACAACACCAGGGTAAGTAAATTTAATCTTTAGTTTTGGAAAAATCTTTGTTTGCCTGATGTAACTGAAGAACGTTGCTCAGAATATTGCCTGGTTTGGGAAACGAGCGCAGCCATTATCACTTAAGACAATTTTACAAAATCATTCCTGAAACAGCACAAGGCATAGACCCGTACCTTTAGGATCTGAGCCAACGACACAGTCTCTTGTTGAGCAAGGGCTACTCCCTGAGTCGTGTCTATCTCCGATAGCTGACGGATGGACTCTTCTATAGCATCCAAGTAAGTGTGTTGAACAGTCATGTGGTGTTGGACACTTGGCGGGGAGCTGAGCATCGAGGCTGCAATAACCAAAATGAAAAGTGTAATTACAATTTTTACAATTAGTTAAATAATGCATTGGGATCATGAGGTTAACCGCACGCCTCTCCAGGATTCAAAACAAGTTCAGGAACTGAATAAAAAATGACAAGGGACAAGACATTGAGATTTTCATGAGATTCACAGGATACAACAAATAGCAAAGCATGCAGAAGATCCAAACCCAATCATTGTATTTGGGTCCTGGTGAATGATCAGGAATGCAACAAAGGTTCACCAGACTTGTTTCCAGGACATTCTCATGGGGAGAGATTGGGAAAACTGGACCTGCATTCTCCAGCATTTTGAATTGATTTCATTGAAATCTACGAAGTACTTAAAGGGTGGATGTCGGTAACATTTCCCCCGTTGTGGAGTCTAGGACTGGTGGGACCACTTAAAAATGACAGCATGTCCCTTAGGTCTGAGCTGATGACAATTCTGTTGCTGCTTCAGTGTCATGAACCTTTGGAATTCTCTACCACAGAGAGCTGTGAAAGCATAGTCATCAAGTATGTTTTAAGTAAAAATTGATGGATTTGATTTCCAACAGTGTATGGGGTCATGGGAACAGGGTGGCTAAAACGATACTGAAGCACTGATCAGCCATGATCGTACTGAATGACAGGGGCTGGCTCAACAGGCTGAATAGGCTACTTCTGCTTCATGTTCCTCAGACAGGATCCGACCACTTGAATGAAAAAGCACCTGCTTCCACGTCACGTGGCACCTCATCATTTCTTCCAACCATCACAATGCCTCTCACTTCACCTTGGTTGTCTACTTACTCAGGGTTTTATTTAAAAAAAAACCTACTCCCATGGCGATGTTTAGGACAAACAAATGACAGTTACAGAAGACATGATTCCGAGAGTTCCAACCTGCAGCAGAGGATGTGGAGGGCCTGGCTGCAGTAACACTGACGTCGGCTAGAGAAGGTGAAGGTGTGGAGGTAGTAGCACGCAGCTGCCTTTTCCCCTTGCTGGATGTTATCACTGCGCCATTCTGAAAAGTGCTCTGAGACATAGAACTCACAGTGGAATGGAACGATGGAGAGCTTGTGCTTTTCTTTGATGACTCCCCGTGAGCACTGAAAGCACAAAATTTACATAATCACAAATGTTGACAACTGCCAAAATGAGACATCACTTAAACCATTTAACACTGCAGATTTCATGCCATCAAGTACCTGTTTGCTGAAACTCTGCTTTAAACAATCTGTCGGACTTAGTCGGCATTAGGGATAAACAGAGTCAAAAAGTGTGGCACTGGAAAAGCACAGCATGTCAGGCAGCATCCAAAGAGGAGAGTCCATGATTCCGGCACAAGCCCTTCATGAGGATAAACAGCCATCCTTACTTAATGGGCTCATGTTCCCTCTACTATTCCCAAAAGCCAATCTTCTACAATACCATTCCCACTCTTAAATTTAAACAACAATGTACTGACTGGACACAGCAGCCTTAAGGCTGATGAACCTGCCAAACCTGACAATCCAGACAACAGCTTCGCAACATACTCGCCAAGGCCTAAAAGGTCCTTCGGGTTTACCAGTCCATTTGAGTCATCAAGAGGATTCATCAGTGACTACCATCACACTAGCCACCGTCTGGTTGGTAGCTCCCTGGGATGCCAGAGGAAAAATAAAGGACAACTACATCACATGCACATCAACAGACAGCACACAATTATACAAGAGCTGAAGACTTTCCAAAATCACATGCACTACATAAAGCAAATGCTCACTGATGACTACTTGCCCTTGATGAAGTCCAAAAAACCCCAACAACCCAATTTCTATAAGCGTCAAAGAGAATTCACCCCAGCTCAACATATGTTGGACTATCCAGTGTCGGCTTCCTAGAATATGCTGAGTATCTGGATTATTTGCGTAGCACTAATACCACTCAGCTATCACCTCCCCTTGAAATGAAACTTGATGCCAATGACAGTCTGTAACTTTATTAATTTGGTGACTTCCATAACTTCACCTTGTATTTTCCCTCTACTTACTGTTTCTTCCACCAGTAGAAGCAGTTCTTCCAAAGTCCTGACCAGTTTTGAGGTCTCCTCTGAACCACTGTTCAATCAAACTGATCAGCAATTTATCGAATCTCTCTTGATTACTATAATCAACGAATGTCAAGTTAACACTTTCTGGTTCCTGTGCACAGCCTTGAAGTCCTTCCTGAATTAGGGTTCCCAATACTGGGGACAACATTCTAACTGTAGCTTAACCAGTGATTTGTGATGGTTTAACATCATTCATTTTTGTACTCCAGTCCCTATTTATAAAAGCTTAATGGCTCTGATGAACTGATGATGATCTAAATACTGCACAAGACTGAGCTTCACTAACATATCTCCATTAATAGTTGGTTCACAGAGCAGTGAGCATTGAATAAAAACCAAATAGAACCAACTAAGGTGGGCTACACGGCAAAGGATTCTTGTAAACACATTCTATTATTGTTATTCCATATTGGAAATTGTGCCCATGTTTCTAATGGAAACTGCCTCAGGCTACTGGCAGACCCCAGTTTACGAATGGTTTCTGTTCCAGAGTGCTTCTGCAAGTCCAATTTGGACACAAGTTGGAACACACTGTAAAAAGTCATAAGTACAGAAAATGTTTGCATGCAAGATCTTTAAAATTACACTCTCGGATGAGATTACGTGTGAAAGAACAAGCATTCTGAAGTCTGGGATCCTCTATGTATCTATCCTGCCACTGTTGACTCTGTCATGCTTTGAGTGTCAGGAGAGGGCAACTATAAGCTGTCAAGCAGGTATTGGTTGTTTCTAATATATGCACAACTGAAGGAATTGATAACAGAAAGTGACCGACAGAAAGTACATACATCTGGTCATACCTATCTGCAGTTAGTGGATCTCTGAATTCAACTTGACTGCTCTTCATAATGTTACTTTCCAGAGTGGTAGATCGCAAGGGGCTGCGGGAGGTGTTGACCTTCCGTGATTTTCTGCGACTACTGGATTTGACAGATGTAGCACTGGGTATAGAATTCTCCAGATACCTTCCATCTGATAGAAATAGAAACAAAGTTTAAGAAGTAAAAATGGAGCATGCATTCCATTATCACAATCAATGGGATTGGTTAGTAAGCACAAGTTTCTCTCAAATTGTTGCTGTCAGAATATAGAAGAGATAGATGGTAATTTAATTCTTGTCCACCTCCTCAAATTCTGTGGACCAGCACAAAGTGATAAACCAGACATTTGGGGGAATCTGCAATGGGCAACAGGTGTTGACACAGATGGGAGCGGGAGATGACCACTTCAGGAAGGGGATGGAGGGTTGACTTTGCCTGCTAAGCCTTACCAAAGAAGCTCCATAAATTAGAGAGAAGGAAAAGATTCCATAGCCTCAGTTTCTGTTGCAAATGCTTTCAAAACACTGGAAAATGTCAGTGCATGACCCTCGACTATTTAACTTAATTTCACCAGGGTTATTACTTTTATCTGATCAATAATGGCCAGCATGAGGTCAAGAGTAACTGTTGATCTAATTGCCATGAACAACTATTTTGTATTCCTTCCACTTACCCAGTCTGCTAATTTTTCGAGTAGCACTGCTCAAAGCTTCCCTCGTATCCATCACTGTGTCTGTCACTGCAGTAGTGGTGGGTATAGCTTCAAGCCTGTTTTCTATGTACTGCAACTTGGGGTGAAAGAAAAATAATGAATCAAACACAATGCAAGTTAAAATAGTATGTTTCCTGCAGTAAAAACTCTTAGGATAGACCCAGGCAGGAATCAAAGGGGAACTAGAAAACATGCAGGGTGTCAAACATATATTTTGAGGGATTTTGGAAGTTAAGAAGCAGGAAATGTCAGGGTGAGACTGGGAAGTATGGAGCTAAAATGTTCAGCGGATAGAATGACCTGAGATATGGAGGGGGCCAGGGCAGAAAAGAGTTGGAAAAGTAAACAGGAGCCACAAACAAATCTGTACATAGGAATTTTGCAGCTGAAGGACTGGGTTAAGGCAGAGAATGAAGATAAATAACAAGAGAGTGATAAGCAAGCAGGGCTATGATGCAGAAGATAGAATGTGTAGAAATGTACAGCATGGAATGAAAGAAGTCAGCATGTGGAAACTGCACACAAAGAAGAATCAGCCATTCGGTCCTTTGAGCCTACTCCACGGTTTAACAAGACCATGGCGATCATGAATGTAACCCAAATACACATTCCCTCCTATTCCTGATAACCTTTTATTCCCTCTTTACAAGAATGCATCCTTCATGGACTTGAAAATATTCAAGGGCTCTGCTTCCACTGCTTTTTCAGGAAGTGAGCTCCAAAGACTTATGACCCTCAAAAATATGGAGCCAATCTTTCCATTTTAAACCAGCAACCTCTCACTTTTAAACAGTTCTAGATGCCTCGATTAAGTGGAAGGATCCTCTCTACATCCATCCTATCAAAGCCCCTCAAGTCACTTCTTATTTTCCTAACCTCCAGCTAGACAAGCCCAATCTATGCAACCTTTCTTCATAAGGCAACCCTCCACTGCAGGGCTGCTAAATCTTCTCTGAACTGCTTTCAACACATTTACATCCTTCCTTAAATAAGGTGACCAATACTATACACAGCACTTCAGATGGGATCCCACCAATGGCCTGTACAACTGAGGCATAACCTCCCTTGTGTTCGAGTCCCTTTGCAATAAATTAAAACATTCTATCAGCTTTCCCAATTTTTTGCTATAACTGCATTTGAGCCTTTTGAAAATCATGCACCAGGACATTCACATCCCTCTCTCTCACAGCTCAGCAATCTCCCACCAATTAGATAATATACTTTTGTATCCTTCTTGCCAAAGTGAAAAAAATTCACTTTTCCCACATTTCAACTAAGTCAGATCTTTGCCCACTCACTTAAACTACTGGTAACTTTTTTGCAACCCCATGTTTGCTTCACAGCCTACTTTTCTCCTTGTGTTGTCAGTAAATTTGGCAACTTATCTTCCATCCCTTCATCCAAGTAATTTTATAAATCGTAAGCAGTTGAGACGCAGCACCGAGCCCTTTGGCACACCACTTGTTACATTCTGCCAACCTGAAAAAGACCCATTTATGCCGACTCTCTTCCTGTTTCCCAGCCAATCTCCTATTTATGGTAACATGTTAAACTCTTGTAAGATTAGGTATTACTTTCAGTAATAACCTTTAATGTGGCTTTTTATCAAATTAAAAAGGGACATTCTTAGGTCAGGCAGCATCCGTGAAGCAGGAGAATCGACCTTTTGGACATACGCCCTTCATCATAAGCCCTCATTCCTGATGAAGGGCTTATGCCTGAAACGTTCATTCTCCTGCTTCTTGGATGCTGCCCGACCTGCTGTGCTTTTCCAGCACCACACACTCGACTCAGGTCTCCAGCATCTGCAGTCCTCACTTTTTCCCTGGAGTGGTACATTGGTAAATAAACTATGTAAAGACCAGATCGTTTCAATTTTCTGTATTTTTGATTATGGATTGAAGTGAGAAAACTGTTTAAAAACTATGGAGTGCTGAAGTTTTGAAAGCAAGTTACCTGACACTTATTCTAAGCTCTGTTTACACAGTTGCTGATTCAAGCAATATTGAAAGGTTTACAGATAAGCTGCTGCCAAGGTCTGTGTACAAGGGAAGATCCGGTTAGCAACAAGATTAATCTGCAGACTAGTACCCATCGATGACAAGGGTCTTCTGCCTGCCAACAGTGAGGTGATTGGCTCTCGGTAAATAAACAGTTGGGTCTGAGAACAAGACAGTGAGAGCCACCAGATCTCCACAAGCTCAGGAGTTGTCTCAGTTGTGTGCAACTTGCCCTCTACTGTAGCTCTTTGGTCACGTAATGGCAAGTTGTACAGAAAAAGTTAGAATCATCAGTGAGCACAGCATTTTATCAACATAATCATGTTTCTTGAGTAAAACTATTCTAGTATTTTTTGGTATCCTAATCCCAATAAGTACAAGACGAAAAACGTCAATTACTTGCCTTCTTTCAATAATGTTTACATTCTCTGTATCTTTCTAAGTAAACGAAATAGGAGAAGCAACCCATTTGGCACCTCAAATCTGCTCCACCTTTCAATATAATCACGGCTGCTCTGTTTCCAATTCGAACTCCAATTACCTTCAATTCCCATGCCAAACATAAACCACCTCTGTAAAAAAAATTCAATGAACCCACCCCCATTGGCAGAGCAGAGTTCCATCAGTTTCCCTCATGATTGTAATTTCACCAAGTCCACTGCTCCTTTCCACTACCTGATTGACAGTTAGTCCAGGAATGTCTCTTTGAATCCTCTACCATTCCCTTGTTATCTACTATTTAATCTCCATTCTCACTTTCTGCAGGACCAGCACCTCATTTTACTTCACAGTGCAGGAAGAGGTCATTCAGCCCATCATGCCTTCACCAGCTTTAGTGTCTGACAAACATCTGCTTTTTTCCTTTATTGCTGCACACTATTTCTATCCAAAAAAAACCCAATGCCTTATTGAATGACTTAACTGAACCTTTCTGCTCCACACTTCTATGCAGTGTATTCCATATCCGAACAACTCGCTGTATGAAAAAGATATTTTGTTCCTCACACCACTCTTGCTTCATTGGCACAATATGTCAATCTATGTCCTCCCATCGCTGTTTATTTCACAAGCGGAAATAGCTTCATCCCAGCTACTCTGTCCATTTTGCATGCCTGACTCTCTCCTCCCATATTAATTTTTTCATCCTGATTAACCTTTTAGTTATTACCTGCTATCTTTATATTCTGACCAATCATCTGACCTGCCACTCATCTTTGCACAATAACCTCAAGTCTGATATTAACTTCAGATACTAATTTCCCTAATTTCTTTCATTAACAGATTCCTCACAGCAGAGGAGATGGAGTGAGAACATGATCAAGATGTATAAAATTATGAGGGGCGTAAACAGGGTAGACGGGAAAAAAACCTTCTCCCTTGGGAGAAGTGATCAATATCAGGAGGCATGGATTTAAGTTAAAAAGGAATAGGAGAAGTGTTTTTAATCAGGGAGTGGTGTAAGAGTGTTAGAAGCAGAAACCCTTGTGACATTTAATTCGATGTACAACTGAGATATCAAAGTACACAAGGCAATGGACCAGGTGCTGGAAAATTGGATCAAAATAGTCAGGTGGCTGCTTTTGACCAGCGAAGACTTGAGCCAGAGTCCTTTCGTGCGCTGTACACCTCTATGACTCTACCATGGGTCCAGCTTTGGAATTTTCCTGTATAATAGAAATAAACTGATTTATTCACGATGAGTGTCTCTCTGGTTGAGCCAGCATCTATTGCCCATCCCTGGATGCCATGGAGAAGATATGGTGAACCACATATTTGAAGCCCTGCAGTCCATTTATTGCAGGTCAACCCACAATGCCATTAGGGAGAGAGTTGCAGGATTTCCAACCAACAATACTGAAGAAGCGTTGATATATTTCTGATCAGGAACAGGATGCAGCTTGGATAGCAACTTGCTGGTGTTGGTGCTCTTATGTATCTGCTGCCTTTGTCCTTCAAGGTGCCAATGGATTTGGAAAGTGCCACCCTGTCAGCCTCAGAGAACTTCTGTAAGTATATTATGCAAATGGTACAGATTGGTGCTGATTGTTGAAGTTGGAGGAAGTGAAGGTTTGTGCATGTGGTGTTAGCCCTGGGCTGTTTTGTCCCAAATAGTGTCAAGTATCTTCGGTACTAGTAGACCTGCACTCATCCAGGCAAGTTGAAAATATTCCATCACACTACTGAATTGTGCAATGTAGATGGTGAACTGCAACATGCGCTAGTAATTCAACCAGATAGCCAAAAACAATCATGGGACAGCAAACTTTATTTTAACTGGCACTTTATGAACTGTCGCTCTTGATAAACCAACAAAAATTATTCACCTGAAATACTCAAAGGTTACTGCATTTTCGTGGTGTCAGAGTAGAGAGTTGAGGCTGCAAGTGAGAAGGCACTCTGCCATTAAGTTTTATTTAAGGCAAATGTGCATGCTTGTTTCAGTGAGTTATACTATAAATAAAGTGATGTGTATACCCCTGCATTACGTTTCTAATACTTAGCATGTGTTTTTGCATTGACTGTGTCAGTTTGTTGGCTACTGGAATATTTGATCAACCAGCACTCCTGGTCCCATTGGTGCTGGTTAATAAAACATTTCCTGTGTCTTCAAAGACAGACATGGCGGGAAAAGCTCAGTAGCAGCATCTGTAGAGAGAAATCAATTAACATTTCGGGTTCAGTGACTCTTCCTCACAACATGGAAAGAAATGAGAGTTGATGTTTCAGTGTTCAGAGGAAGGATCACTGAACCAGAAGTGTTAACGAATTTCTCTCCAAATATGTTGCCAGTCCTTCTGAGCTTTTCCAGCAATTTCTATTTTTGTTTCAGATTTCCAAAGTTCTTTTGGTTTTTATGCTGTACATTCAACCAAGTTTTTGCTGGCGATCTGATTATCCAGTAGTAACATCAACTAGCTATTATGTCATAACAGTTGGAGTGATGACACCGTAATACCTTCCTTGAAACAATGACCAGAATTCAAAAAATACTTCATTGGCAGAGAGCCATTTTGAGATGTCCCATAACCACAAAAGTCACCATTTAAATGTAAATATTTCTTTCTTTATAACAGACCTTTGGCCATAGGATCAAATGATCTCTAATCTGCCACACAGTATTGATGACTAGACCCAGTAGTCACCACAACAATGATTGAAGGCACGACAACTAACTGGAGTAGTTTGCAAATCAGCACCACTATACCTTGCCTCGTACTTCAACTCTTTATCAGTCTCTGATTTAGTAGGGCTGACTTATTAGATGTTTCACTCCACAACTTGTCAGCTCACCTAAAACAAAAGCAAAGCAAAGACAATCAACAATACTGATTTTCAGATTCAGATTAGATTACATTACAAGTTTGCAATCGGAAACTCAAATACTTATTTTGGATTTGGATTTTCAATTTGGTCAAAAACAGAAATATTAAGTCGACATTATTTAATGATAATGAAATACAACATTTTGTATAAACAATTGAAATCTGGTTTGTATACCAACGTTGAGCCTTACAGCACAAACAAATCCTTCACCAGTGTGGGACGTTCTCCAGTCCTGAGAGATAATGTAGCTTCAGTGAGGAATGTGAAAGAATTAAGTAGTAAGATCAAACTAGGAGCATCTGTGTGTGTACACCAGAACCAAAATCAAATAATATCAGTAAGCAGCAACAGAAGCCCAAGCCCATGTTCTCCCGGCTTTTATTCCATAACAATTGGAGCCACGACACACGACATCATAATACTCCCTTGGAACAATGACCAGAATTCAAAAAATACCTCATTTGCAGAGAGCCATTTTGAGATGTCCCATAACAACAAAGATCACTGGACCAGAAATGCTAACGGATTTTTCTCCACAGAGGCTGCCAGACCTGCTGAGCCTTTCCAGCAATTTCTTTTTTTTTGTTTCAGATTTCCAGCAGTTCTTTTGTTTTTTTGTGTGGTATATTCAATCAAGGTTTTGCTGGGGATCTGATTATCCAGTACTAACACCAACTGGGTATTAGGTCATAACAATCAGAGCCACGACATCATAATACATCCCTTGTAACAATGACCTGAATTCAAAAAATACTTCATTGGCAGAGAGCCATTTTGAGATGTCCCACAACCACAAAAGTCACCATTTAAATGTAAATATTTCTTTCTTTATAACAGTTCTTTGGCCACAGGATCAAATGATCTCTAATCTGCCACACAGTATTGATGGCTAGACCCAGTAGTCACCACAACAATGATTGAAGGCACTACAACTAACTGGAGTGGTTTGCAAATCAGCACCACTATACCTTACCTCGTACTTCGACTCTTTATCAGTCTCTGATTTAGTCGGGCTGACTTGTTAGATGTTCTACTCCACAATTTGTCAGCTCACCTAAAACAAAAACAAAGCAAAGATAATCAACAACACAGATTTTCAGATTCAGATTAGATTACATTACAAGCTTGCAATCAGAAACTCAAATGTGGGACGTTCTCCAGTCCTGAGAGGTAATGTAGCTTCAGTGAGGAATGTACTAGTAGTAAGTAGTAGGTTCAAACTAGGAGCATCTGTGTGTGTATACACCAGAACCAAAATCAAATAATGTCAGTAACCATCAACAGAAGTCCAAGTCCTTGTTCCCCTGGCTATTATGCCATAACAATTGGAGCCATGACATCGTAATACCTACCTTGGAACAATGACCAGAATTCAAAAAATACCTCATTCGCAGAGAGCCATTTTGAGATGTCCCATAACAACAAAGATCACTGAACCAGAAATGTTAACTGATTTCTGTCCAAAGATGCTGCCAGACCTGCTCAGCTTTTCTAGCAATTTCTGTTTTTGTTTCAGATTTCCAGCAGCTCTTTTGGTTTTTGTGTTGTATATTCAACCAAGTTTTTGTGAGGAATCTGATTATCCAGATTATCGTGATCATCAAGTCGCTATTATGCCAGAACAATTGGAGCTACGACGTCATAATACCTCCCTTGAACCAATGACCAGAATTCAAAAAGTACTTCATTGGCAGAGAGCCATTTTGAGATGTCCCGTAACCACAACACTCATTATTTAGATGGAAATATTTCTTTCTTTATAACAGTCCTTTGGCCAAATATTTGCCCCTGCAAATATTTGGTTGTTTTTCTGAGACTCTACCATTCAGTAAACAACTGCTAATCTGGCCAAGTCCCATTTCCTGGTCCCTACATTATCTAGTCTCTTTTCCTTCTCACAATGTAAATGTTCCATTTATGTAAATTAATGGTTAATAGTCATTTACTGACGTTAGTAAAATTAAACCATGATTGACATTTTTTTCTTACATTACAGACCTCTTTTCACAACTCTACCAGTTCACTTCACGCTAAATGCATGTTCCCTTTCCACAAGACAAATTATTTATCAGAAATGTGCAATAAATACATTGTGGCATTTCTCATTATGATTGAGAGACAGAGTCACAGAGAGTCACAGAGAGAAATAGATTGTCACAGAGTGTCACAAAGAGTCCAATAGTCACAGAGATCCACAGCACAGAAATCTTTTCCGAACGTGAAATATTCATAACTGAACAGGGAGTTTGATAAAGCAACTACAGCAGGTGGTAAAAGGTCACAATAGGGATATGTTACTGCAGCTGCAATCTGCAGAGAAAGTCCAACTTATGCTCAGACACAAATGCCCAGTTTGTGTCTGGCAGGTCAATGTCCCTTATATGCCTCCATTACCCACCCTTGGAAAATGGTGGATAAATGAGCTCTTCCAATATTATTGCCTGTTATAGCAAATGCCTTTGATACAGAAACAAAGAATGGTTCGAACAAACATTTATTTGAAAGTGACTGTAAGCTCAGAGGTTGGCTTGTGTCATGGCAGAAATGTTTCTCATCAGGAACTAGAAAGCAGCTGACACACGGTTATATGCTGTGACTACTCTGAAGGTTTAATGAAAGTTCCAGTTTTTAAAAAATAACTGAGGGAGAAAGGTAAATCACTTTGATGACTATTAGGGACACTTAATGTTGTCGTGAACGTACTGTTCACTGCAAACAATTAAACACGAGCCAGAACAGCAATGTGCTTTTCAGATAATAATGTAGATTCACAAGGAAGCACAACATTGAAACAATGGAACAATTTACAGAGGAACCTTGATTACCCGAGCGACATGGGCAGAGTGTTTTGTTTGGATAATTGAATGCCGGGTAATACAGTTTAGCCAAGCATCGGGATCTTACAATCTACTTCGGATGATCCGAAATTCAGATAATCGAATGCCAGATAATCGAGGCTCGTCTGCATGTAGATTAATCAAATATCCTATAAATCAAAGAAGTTTAATTTTTAAACAATAAAGTCTGATAATCTGCTTGGTCTTTTGCTGTTCTCTATCAATTGAGGCCTTCAGGGCAATGAATAAAATTTATTGACATGTGGAAGGGTTGATAATTCAGGAAATTAGTTGGTTCTGAATTGATTTAGACAAATAAAGAGGATCAGAATGGGAGAAATATCATATAATGTGCAGACTACACCGAAAGGGTATTTCATCACAACTGTGCCACTTATTTAAAGAGCAAGAAAGGGCCGTCACTGACCAGATAGCAGTTGTGTAGCCTGAGACAGCAGATTATGGGTTCAAATCCCACCAGAGATTTGAGCAGATCTCTCAGGCAGACATTTCACTCCAGGTAGTTCTTCCATAACACAATGGTTGCTTTGCTGTCCAACCCCCATGATATCGGAAAATCACATTTTAGAAACAGCATTTAAAGTCTTCGCGATGTAATCGGGTTGCAGCCAACACACGTTTTCAGAGTTCGTGCTTTAGAAACAGTGTCCCCAATTTGTCAAATTTGTGTTAATGAAATGCATGCCATAGCAGAATGACCTGTCCAGTACTGAGGGAGTACTGCACTATGTTGCAGATGGTGTCCTTCAGAGGAGACGGATGCAGAAGACCTCAGCATTCTGGCCAATATTTATTTCAACAGATGATCCTATTCAACAATTTGCTGTTTTGATGAACCGAACATGCTCAAATTGTATTTTGCATTTGCTATTTCATAAACTACAAAGTGTTCACTGGCTGTAAGCCACATAAAGAATGTTCCATGATTGTAAACAGTGCCATTTAAAACAAGTTTTCTTTTCTTTTCTGAAGTTGCACAGATCAATACTAGACAACAGACACAGGCCCTGTTATACGGTTACACACAACACTGTGACATTGTTGCACACCACGAGCTGAAGTGTTCTGGAAGTGATCAATCTCCAAGCTGTAGGGAATGGCTTCAACTTCGGCAGAAAAGGGAAGAAAGTCCATCCAGTGATTCCCCTTTGCCAAGTGCACTCATGTGGAATGGATCAGCCCTGTGATTCCTTCTCTAATTTGCCCGGCAACACATGATAAAGGCTCAGAAATAAAAAGTGATTACTTGGCCAAATTCTCAGTCAGAATAGGGAGAACAGGGAAGAAAATTGAGAAAATAAATTTCCATTCCAAGAGAAAGAAATTGAGGTCAGGGTCAACACCTTACAGGAATAATCATCTTTCTACATTAAAAAGGTTATGACGGCACATTTCATTTTCTAGACACTTCTGGGTTCAGATACAGTCTGACATTTTCAAACAGTAACCCTGCCAACTTGAAAACTTCAAAGATACTTCTGACACTACAAATGAGTCAGCACCTTAGGCCCATCACCTCCACACACACTATCTGACTTGCTCCTTCATCACTGGTAGCTCTATTTAATCCCAAATCACCTACCACCATTACAAGGGCCACTGCTGTTCAAAAAGGTGGCCCATCTTATCGGGATGACTGTCTGTTAAGTGAAACCTCGCCAAAACTACACATGTCTGAGAACTCTCAACAGTGCAACAGAATGAGGAAACCAGTAGACTGCTGAGACTGAAATTTACATCAGTTGACAGGAAGAAACTGAAGAAAACCAGAGGCGAAACACCATTAGTACACTACAACCAAAAGATACTCCTCTCCAAACATTGCCGAAATTCTGCAGAGTTAAAAAACATACAACACCAGGTTATAGTCCAACAGGTTTATTTGGAAGTACTAGCTTTCAGAGTGCTGCTCCTTCATCAGGTAGCTATGGACCAGGATCATAAGATCCTGTGTCTTATGATTGTGCTTGACAACCACTTGATGAAGGAGAAGCACTCAAGTAAGCCACCTAGTTCTTCCATAAACTGCTGGGGAAGGTAAATAATAAAACCAAACACACAATGTGATAACAATCAAGGAACCAGAAATAACAGCAATATATCCAGCCCAGACGACTCTGCAAAGTTCTCCTTACTCATATTCAGGGATTGTGTCTAATTGCTCCACAGAACACTCAAGTTTCAGCCTGACATAGTCACACCCAATTTATAGCCAACGTTGCACACTCCTCCTTAGCAGAATAGACTCAGCAGCGGTAGCGGCAGTATCATACAATTGGGAGTGAGTTGCTCTGGGATACTTCAATATTGACTTCAGATTCCATAATGTCTGAGGGCATCAGGTCAACCATGGACAACTTCCTGCTGATTACCACCACCCCCTAACTGGTGAATCAGTATTCCATGTTGAACGCCACTTTGAGGAAGTCGTGAGGGTGGCAAGGGCTCAGAATGTACTCTAAGTACATGACTTCAATTTTCATCACCAAACATACATTCATAGCAGCACTAATGGCCAGGTTGGTGAAATCCTAAAGGGTAAATTTGGTAGACTTGGTCTGCAGCAGTTAGTAACAAAACCAATGGGGAAAATAACCAACTTAACTCCATCCTTCTCTGATACTTATGAAGGGATAAGAGGACACAGCAATAGCAATAAGGCTTGAAAACATATTAACTATACGATTGATGGTTTGTGCTCCAGAACTAGTCATATCCCTTGGCAGTCTGTTTAAATGCAGCAACAACACTGACAACTACTAACAATGTGTAAATTTACCCAGGTAAATCCTGCCCTCAAAATGGAGGAATATGCAAACTATTCAAACGTTGCTTCATCTGTCTATGCTTAATCTTCAGCAAAATGGTTGATCATGATTAACAATGTAATGGAGAAATACATTCCCCAATAAAACGCTGACTGATGCCCAGTTTGGCTTCTGTCAGGGCCATTCAGCTCCAATCCTCATTACATCCAATAATTGGGCCGACATTCAGGGAGCTTTTGGCGAAGTATGGTATCAAGAAGTGTGAGAAAAATTGAAGCCAATGGAATCAGGAAATAGTTGTGCCTATTGCAGGTTCAAACACCTCATTGTCCAAGGGCATTGTCCAAGATCCAATCATCTTCAGAGTCCTTTTCTCCATAAGGTCAGAAATGGGGATGATTCATGACTGCACACTGTTGAATCCCATTCATAATTCCTCAGCTGTATTCCGAGTCACTATCAGTAAAACCTGAACAGCATTCAAGAGGTCTTGGGCTGATAGGTTGGAAATAACATTGGTGACAAACAGTGCCCGACAATGACCAAAACATAGGATCCAGTCATCTCTCCTCATCATTCATGACATTACCATCATTGAATCCCACTAACAGTATCCTGGAGGATGTCACCATTTACAGAAATGGAACTGGATTAGCCAAATAAGCAAGGTTTACAGGATAACATCAGAGGCTGGAAACTCTGTGCGAAGTAATTTACCTCCTGACTCGGCAAAGTCTGATGCAAATAGTACAAGTCAGGATGCTTGAGAAGGGATTAACTCTGCTTTCTCTTCATAGGTGCTGCCAGACCTGCTAGAGTTTAAGAAATTTCTGTTTTGTTTACACATCAGGATGTCTGGATGAATGCAGCTTGGGGAAGAAGGCACTGAGTACAGTAAATCCCTCTGCCACACTGACAACTCAATGCTCTTCCAATTACATAGCCCTTCTTTGAGGTTTTCTCCTGTTTGGTTGAAAACTGATAAAAATAGTTTTTCTATTAATACTTGCCTCTCACTGAGAAAGCTTCAGTCCAACCCACATCCTACAATCTGCTCTGAAAATTCTGCTCACATTTTGATAATGTGAAACGCAGTTGCTGAAAACTTCCACAACAAAAGTAAAACACACAATATTCTTAAAAAACGAATTCACTATTTTCCATGTTGACAGATCCATTAAAATTCCAGATACAAATTCAGATTATTGCCAAAAAGTCCAGTCCTTCCTTGGACCAAAATATATTGTCTACTACATTTTGTTGAAACAAATGTGATTGTTTTTGAGATGTATTGCCTGCAGAAAATCAGGAATTATTACAAAAAACATTTCAAGAAGTTGAAATCAAGGACAATACAGCCAGGGTGAATGGCACCCAATATACAGCCTTTAATATTCTTCAGTCACTGTTGCACAATGCCAGCAGTTCAGCAACCTATCAAGGCTTGTGTTTCAACACTATCCAAACTCCTGACCTCCACCTATGAAAGCAAAGATAACAAGTACATTGGAGCTCCAAACCATGTACCACTGAAACTTGGAATTATAAAGACATTCCTTCGCTGTCACTGGGTCAAACATCTGCAAAGTTCACTCTGACTGCAATTCAAAACTCACCACATTACATAACACGATCAATGAAGAGTAATAAATGCTGCTATGCTTGCGATACTTGTGTCATGAATGACCAAAAGATAATAAGACATAGAACAAACAGACCAGGGGTGGGGAACCTGTGGCCTTCTAGGCCATTGTGTGTGGCCTTTTGAATGAATCCAAATTTTGCAGAACAAATCTTGTATTTTTTTATTAATTTTTTCATCCTTTATTATTTTATTTTAATCTTAACGTGAATGTATTCAAAATACCAGAGAGTAAAAGAAAATTCAGCAAAATAATCCTCACAGACTGACTGCCACAATTAAAAAATTGGTAAGTCATAAGGGCTATTTCGACACCTGCTATGCTCATGATTTACTTCTAATGCGACTCTAGACTGTACATTATCTTCCCCGCCTGACTGGAGCCACTTCCGCCCGAGGCTGGTTGGCGAGAGCCTGTGTGTATCCAGCACACCAGTGTTTATCAACTGATGACAACAGTGCACGTGGCTTTCCATTTGAAGTGAAATTTGAGAATAGTTACACAGTCTAACCGTCTCAACATTTATACAATTGAAGTTTCTTGGATGAGGCCTTATTAGATTACAACTAACATAATGCGGCCTTCCAACATGAAAAGGTTCCCCACCTCTGAAACAGACCATTCAGCCCAAGTTCACTCCACCTTTCAATAAGATTATGGATTATCTGATAATCTGCAACTCCACTTTCCTGCCTGTTCACATAACCTTCTATTTTCTTACTGAACAAAAATTCATTTTAGCTTTGAATATGTTTAGCTTCCCAGCCCTGACAATCTTGTGGTAAAGAATTCCACAGATTCACTACCCTGAGAAGAAACTCCTCCTAACTGGTTTCAAATGAGCGACCCCTTACTCCGAGTTTATGGCCTCTGGCCCTAGACTTTATCACAAAGGTGAAACACTCTCTCAGTATCTACCCTGTCAAGTCTTCTAAGAATTCCTTATGTTTCAATCAGGTTCCCTCTCATTCTTTTAAACTCCAATCAATACGAGTCTAACTTATTCAACCTGTCATCAGAAAATCCCTCCATACACAGAATTAACAGTGAACTTTCTCTGGATTATCTCAAATACCAGTATATGTTTCCTCAGATAAGGGGATCAAACTCTTCATGGTACTTTAGGTTTGATTTTAGGTATAATTTTAGCAAGACCTCTCTATTTTTACACACTGCTCCCTTTGAAGTAAAGGCCAACAGCACTTTGACTTCGCTATTACCTGCTGAGCTCAGCCTCTCCATTTATATGAATTCATTTTAAATGAATCAGCCACCAGAAGAATAATTCCATATGAATAACAGTAGAAATAGGTTAGCAAATGCAAAAACCATGAACTCATCACAAAGCAGGTTCCAGAACAGCATCAAACATGAAGCACCTTTCCATTGTAGATCTGTATGTTTCCTTCTTGTCGGTAAACAAAGTATTTGGCTTTTTTTTGGAGGGGGGTGGAAATCTAGCAAATCAGATATTGCTGACAGAATCAAGGATGACCTATGTAGAAAGGAATCTGAACCACTATAAGTCAGAGTAGGTAAGAACATCAGGTTTCCATCCATTAAAGACATGAATAAGCTATTTGTTGCAACAATGCATATGCCTGCACAATCGTTTGTTTGGAGGAGCTCATAGATACTATAAATGCAGTGGTGTAAACTTCGGGCTTCTAGTCTAGGAAATAAAGTAACTAGTATGGAATATATAGAAGTTAATTTGGCAGTTATGTCATTAACTTAGTGGAGTAATGCATGCTACAGATCATGTTACAGGGCTTAGGTAACAGATAATGGTAGCACACTCTGATAGGTTAGTTAAATCACACGATAGATGAGCTAATGCTAAAGACGATAGTGGTGTTAATGTGATAGGTTAAGTGTAAGTGGTAGACCAGTGGAAAGAGGTAAAAACAAGGTAAAAACGAGGTAAAAACAATGACTGTAGATGCTGGAAACCAGATTCTGGATCAATGGTGCTGGAAGAGCACAGCAATTCAGGCAGCATCCGAGGACAGGCAAAATCGACGTTTCGGGCAAAAGCCCTTCATCAGGAATAAAGGCAGAGAGCCTGAAGCATGTAGAGATAAGCTTTAGGAGGGTGGGGGTGGGGATAGAGTAGCATAGAGTACAATAGGTAAGTGGGGGAGGAGTACAATAGGTCAGTGGGGGAGGAGTACAATAGGTCAGTGGGGGAGGTGCTCTTCCAGCACCACTGATCCAGAATCTGGTTTCCAGCATCTGCAGTCATTGTTTTTATCTTGTTGATTTTAACCATACTGCGAATCCTCTTGCAAGGATGCCTGCCTTGAAGAAGTTTTCCTCCTCTCTCTACAAGAATCTCAGGGAGTCTCTCTCCCACTGCAACTCACAGGTCATTTCCTCTGCCCTGATGCTCTTCAACCATGTCCTGAAACAAACCCGCTACTACCTGCCCAGCTCCTTTTCCACCTATCCACTCCACCCTCTCCTCCCTGACCTATCACCTTCATCTCCTCCCCCACTGACCTATTGTACTCTATGCTACTCTATCCCCACCCCCACCCTCCTCTAGCTTATCTCTCCACGCTTCAGGCTCTCTGCCTTTATTCCTGATGAAGGGCTTTTGCCCGAAACGTCGATTTTGCCTGTCCTCGGATGCTGCCTGAATCGCTGTGCTCTTCCAGCACCACTGATCCAGAATCTGGTAGACCAGTGTGTCAGACGATGATTAGTTTAGAGAGACAAAGCAAGCTAGTATGATTGGTGATGCTAATGCTATCAGATTAGTGTAGAAACTAGGAAAGTATAAGCTGGAGAGACTCCAGGAGGAGGGTGGACAGACAGGAAAGACAGTTTTTGATTGCCACAGCTTGTATTTACAAATAAAAGTTTAACTTCATGAAGGATTTTCTGCATCTCCTGGTAATTTTCTTAGAGTTGTGGGTGTTCTTTCCACCACACCCCTCACAATCTCAGTCTCTTGTTTAAAATCTAGAATGAATCATTAATCTCTGGGAGAATGTCCTCTTTGGCAACATTGAGTGTGAAGGTCAATGACACTCTCATTGTGACTTGATCTGAGTTGCCTCCAGTTAGTTTGCGCTTTTGTTCCGGGCCCAGACAGATCATCGTGAATGATTATAATGTGGTAGGCATCATAGAGACATGGTAACAGGGGGGTCAGGACTGGCAGTTAAAAAATCCAAGGGTTTTCAATTTATCGAAAAGACAGGGAGGTGGGCAGAGGGGGTGGGGTTGCCTTGTTAGTTAAGAACAAAATTAAATCTATGGTGCTGAATGACATAGCGTCGGATGGTGTGGAGTCTGTGTGGATGGAATTGAGGAACCACAAAGGCAAAAAAAAACATAGTGGGAGTTATGTATAGATCTCCTAACAGTGGTCAGGACCAGGGGCGCAACATGTAACGGGAAATAGAGAAGGCATGTCAGAAAGGCAAGGTCACAGTGATCATGGGAGACTTCAATATGCAGGTGGACTGGGTAAATAATGTTGCCAGTGGATCCAAAGAAAGGGAATTCATGGAATGCTTACAGGATGGCGTTTTGGAACAGCTTGTCATGGAGCCCACAAGGGAGCAGGCTATTCTGGACCTAGTGCTATGTAATGAACCAGACTTTATAAAAAATCTTAAAGTAAGGGAACACTTAGGAAACAGCAATCATAATATGGTAGAGTTCAGTCTGCAGTTTGAAAGAGAGAAGGCAAAATCGGATGTAATGGTGTTACAGTGAAATAAAGGTAACTATGAGGGCATGAGAGAGGAACTGATGAAAATAGACTGGAAACAGAGCCTAGCAGGGAAGACAGTAGAGCAAAAATGGCGGGAGTTTGTGGGTAAAATTGAGGACACTACAGAGGTTCATCCCCAAGAAGAGAAAGATTATCTGGGGAGGGCTTAGACAGCCATGGCTGACAAAGCAAGTCAGGAAATCTATCAAAGAAAAAGAGAAAGCCTATAAAGTGGCCAAGAGCACTGGGAAATCAGAAGATTGGGAAGTCTACAAAAACCTACAGAGGATAACAAAGAGAGAAAAAATGAAGGAGAGGATCAAATATGAAGGTAGGCTAGCCAGTAATATTAGAAATGATAGTAAAAGTTTCTTTCAATACATAAGAAACAACTGACAGGCAAGAGTAGACATTGGGCCATTTCAAACTGATGCTGGAAGCCTAGTGATGGGAGATAAGGAAATAGCAGGAGAACTTAATGAGTACTTTGCATCAGTCTTCACAGTGGAAGACATGAGTAATATCCCAACAATTAAAGGGAGTCAGGGGGCTGAGTTGAGTATGGTTGCCATTACAAAAGAGAAAGTGCTAGAAAAGCTAAATGGTCTTAAAATTGATAAATCTCCTGGCCCTGATGGGTTACATCCTAGAGTTCTGAGGGAGGTGGCTGAGGAAATAGAGGAGGTGTTGGTTGAGATCTTTCAAAAGTCACTGGAGTCCGGGAAAGTCCCAGATGATTGGAAGATTGCTGTTGTAACCCCCTTGTTCAAGAAAGGATCAAGGCAAAAGATGGAAAATTATAGGCCAATTAGCCTAACCTCGGTTGTTGGTAAAATTCTAGAATCCATCATTAAGGATGAGGTTTCCAAATTCTTGGAAGAGCAGGGTCGGATTAAAACAAGTCAACATGGATTTAGATTAGATTAGATTAGATTACAGTGTGGAAACAGGCCCTTCGGCCCAACAAGTCCATACCGACCCGCCGAAGCGAAACCCACCCATACCCCTACATTTTTACCCCTTACCTAACACTACGGGCAATTTAGTATGGCCAATTCACCTAACCCTGCACATCTTTGGATGGTGGGAGGAAACCGGAGCACCCGGAGGAAACCCACGCAGACACGGGGAGAACATGCAAACTCCACACAGTCAGTCGCCTGAGGTGGGAATTGAACCCAGGTCTCTGGCGCTGTGAGGCAGCAATTAGTAAGGGGAGGTCGTGCCTGACAAACCTGTTGGAGTTCTTTGAAGAGGTGACAAGTAGGTTAGACCGGGGAAACCCAGTGGATGTGGTCTACCTAGACTTCCAAAAGGCCTTTGATAAGGTGCCACAGGGGAGGCTGCTGAGCAAGGTGAGGGCCCATGGTGTTCGAGGTGAGCTACCAGTATGGATAGAGGATTGGCTGTCTGACAGGAGGCAGAGAGTTGGGATAAAAGGTTCTTTTTCGGAATGGCAGCCAGTGACAAGTGGTGTCCCGCAGGGTTCAGTATTGGGGCCGCAGCTGTTCACATTATATATTAATGATCTGGATGAAGGGACTGGGGACATTCTAGCGAAGTTTGCCAACGATACAAAGTTAGGTGGACAGGCAGGTAGTACTGAGGAAGTGGGGAGGCTGCAGAAGGATCTAGATAGTTTGGAGGAGTGGTCCAGGAAATGGTTGATGGAATTCAATGTGAGCAAATGCGAGGTCTTGCACTTTGGGAAAAAGAATAGAAGCATGGATTACTTTCTAAACGGTGAGAAAATTTGTAAAGCCAAAGTACAGAGGGATCTGGGAGTGCTAGTTGAGGATTCTCTAAAGGTAAACATGCAGGTTGAGTCCGTGATTAAGAAAGCTAATGCAATGTTGTCAATTATCTCAAGGGGGTTGAAATATAAAAGCACTGTTGTGCTACTGAGACTTTATAAAGCTCTGGTTAGGCCCCATTTGGAGTACTGTGTCCAGTTTTGGTCCCCACACCTCAGGAACGACATACTGCCACTGGAGCGTGTCCAGCGGAGATTCACACGGATGATCCCTGGAATGATAGGTCTAACATACGAGGAACGGCTGAGGATCCTGGGATTGTATTCATTGGAGTTTAGAAGATTAAGGGGAGATCTAATAGAAACTTACAAGATAATACATGGCTTGGAAAGGGTAGACGCTAGGAAATTGCTTCAGTTAGGCGAGGAGACTAGGACCCGCGGACACAGCCTTAGAATTAGAGGGGGTAAATTCAGAACAGAAATGCGGAGACATTTCTTCAGCCAGAGAGTGGTGGGCCTGTGGAATTCATTGCCACAGAGTGCAGTGGAGGCCGGGACGCTAAATGTCTTCAAGGCAGAAATTGATAAATTCTTGATGTCACAAGGAATTAGGGCTACGGGGAGAATGCGGGTAAGTGGAATTGAAATGCCCATCAGCCATGATTGAATGGCGGAGTGGACTCGATGGGCCGAATGGCCTTACTTCTGCTCCTAGGTCTTATGGTCTTATGATCTTATGGTCTTATGACCAAACTGAGAGGGGAGGGAGAAGCAATAACATCCTCAGACAGAAAGGATACTCCCAGCAAGGGAGAGAGAGCATTAAAAGGGAGACCCCTCAAAGAGTGGGAACAGCGACAGCAACACTCCCTAAAGCGGGAGAGGAGGCTGTAACAGCGATACCGCCTGGGGAGGGAAAGGGGACTGGAACTGCGATGCTCCCCAAACAGTGACACTCCTCAGGGTGGGAAGGTCAGGAATCGCTTGTTCCCCACTTTCTCACTGTGCTGTGATGTATGTTTCTGGGAAATTAGATTGTTTTATATTTTCACAGTTGACAAGGTGATTCACTAACAAGTATTCCAATTCCATATTTCCTATCACAGCAGATCCACTGAAGGTCATCCTTTCATTTGGAGCTTGCCCAAGTTTCTGTCCAGGCTGATGCAGCATAATCTACTAGTGCTGCTCCTATTGAGCTAAACCATCACACACGAGGGAATCTGACGGCACTTTCTCTTTGTGCTGGCAAAGGGAGAGATTTGCTTTTACTGCAATGGTGGCCAAAGAAATGAGTTAATGGAGGTAGTTCCAGCTGAATATAATGTTCTGATGTTCATGATGGGATTAACCTTGACAGTTCCCATTTGCTTTAAACACCGACAGTGGAACAGCAAGTCACCACGCACTGGTCTCCTGGCTCACACTGAGAAACCAAGCTGATGGTATAACTGCAGAGAGCAAAACAATGGCTTGGACTCACCGAACAACCAGAGGCTTCAGCCAACAACTGGGTCAAAGGGAAATGGCGTGTTGTGTAAACTCTCAGTATCCCAGGGAACAAACACAACTACTGACCTACAAAACTGAACAGGATATTTTTATTGCCGATTAGCATTCCAAAAATCAATTTTAAACATAATATTTATAAAACCTGGGTGCAATCTCATTTCAAGTATAGCAACAAATACTACAGCCTTTTCTTTGAAAGCTAGACGATAGTGAGATGAGAACTCAAACACCCAGCCAGCCCTTCACTCGGTGTTGAAGACGCACTGTCCTCATTTGCAAATGTCTCAATTACACATAAGGGGAGAGAAATATTGAAAACTGTATTATCATGAGAGTGTGTCCATTAAAAACGAGAACCATGATGTTAAATTATTCCAGCCATAGACAACAATGATGCATGTATGTCATTAGCTTGTCAAAAAGTCTGTGATCAGAAAGTGAAAAAGGACAATGTGCAGATTGTTGAACAGGCTCCTACACCTAGGCCTGAGGCAGGAGCCCAAGCTCCAACACACTGGCCTCACTTCACACCAACCTTCACACAGTGTGGGGTCATGAACTCCGGCCATCAATTCCTCAGTGATTATGAAATAAAATATTAACTCCTGTTCTTTTTTACAGGTCATGACTGCCCTACTGTACTAAAGACTGAGATATGGTGTGTGTGTCTGTGTGATAGACAGAGGGAGAGAGAGAGGCAGAGAAATCCCGAAAACTCGCACAAAGATTAACCCTTTGTGATTCGGTTTGAATACACATTTGTTTGTTGGTGATTGAATGTTTGTCCTTTGTTCCCTGGAGTTCAAGATCCAGGACTGTTTTGAATCTGATTTGCATTTTGGAAATTTAACATGATTTCTTTTAAGGTTAAGGACCCTTCAGTTGTTATGAAATAAAATGTTAACTCCTGTTCTTTTTACAGGTCATGACTGCCCTACTGTCAGTTTCTAACCAATCTCTTTTAACCTTACATGAATCCAACCTTATTCAATTTCAAATCAGTTTAATATGGAGGAAAACAACATTATAAGCTTTTTTTTGTTTCGGACTCGTTTGTTTCCATTTAATTTTAAAACTGCTGTGTTTTATTCCCACTGGCTGACTGTCACCTACAGGACGAGCAGCGGGCTGGTAAGGGAACGTGGAAGCTGAACACAAAGCTGTTGACCCCGGGAAATATTGAGGAGCTCAAGAGGGACTATGCAGGTTGGAGAACCGTGAAGCCCCTCTTTGAGTCCCCAGCGGACTAGTGGGAAACAGTAAAAGGGAACATCAAGAGGTTCTTCATCCTCAAAGGTGTTCAGGAGGTGAGAGAGAGGCGGGGAAAACTGTCCCAGCTCCAAGAAAGTATGCAGAACCTGCTCCTGCTGCAGACGATGGGAGTGGATGTCATGGAGGACCTCAAGGAGGTGAAGGGCCAGCAAGCCTCGCTCTTTGCTTCGGAGGCCTCCAAGATAATCTTCCGGTCCAGGGTCCGCTCGGTGGCGCAGGACGAGATGTGCTCACGTTTCTTCTTCCAGAAGGTACACAAAGAGAGCTCTGTGCTCAGCAGACTGAAGGAAGAAGATGGCTCGCTAACGTCATCTCAGGCTGACGTCATGAGGATCAGTAAATCCTTCTATGCCAGTCTGTACGACGCGAAGCCGACCAACAGCACGGCCTCCCAGTCGTTCCTGTCCTCTATCACGGAGGTCTTAGACGACAGAACACGGGAGAGGCTGGACCAGCCGCTATCTCTGGACGAGCTGACCAAGGCCCTCGAGTCCTTCAAAAAGAATAAAACTCCCGGAAGCGACGGCTTACCGGTCGAGCTCTATTCCGCTCTGTGGGACATGATTGGCCAGGACCTGCTGGAGGTGCATATCAGTATGCTTCGGGCAGGTACCATGAGTGAATCCATGACGAAAGGCATCATCACCCTCATCTACAAGCGGAAGCGGGAGAGGGAAGAACTCAAAAATTGGAGACCAATCTCACTGTTGAATGTGGATTACAAAATTCTGTCAAAGGTAATCGCCAACTGGGTCAGGTCTGCTCTGGGGTCGGTGATTCACCCTGACCAAACCTGTGCTGTGCCGGGCAGGAAGATCGCTGAGAGTCTTGCACTCCTCAGGGATACGATCGCCTACGTGCAGGACAGAAGGGTTGGACACCTGCCTGATCAGCCTGGACCAGGAGAAAACCTTTGACAGGATATCACACACGTATATGAGAGATGTTCTCTCCAAAATGGGCTTTGGGGAGGGAATCTGCAATTGGATCAGACTGCTCTACACCAACATTGTCAGTGCAGTTTCAATCAATGGGTGGGAATCAGATAGCTTCCCAGTCAGATGTGGAGTCAGGCAGGGCTGCCCTCTCTCTCCTGCCTTGTTTGTGTGCTGCATAGAGCCATTTGCCGAGTCCATCAGGAAGGATGTGAGCCTGAGAGGGGTGACTATTCCTGGCAGCGGGGGCCTGCAGGTTAAGGCCTCCCTGTACATGGATGACGTCGCCGTTTTCTGCTCGGATCCGCTGTCCGTGCGCAGACTCATGTGCATATGTGACCAGTTCGAACGGGCCTCGGGGGCCAAAGTAAACAGAGGCAAGAGCGAGGCCATGCTCTTCGGGAACTGGGCCGACCAATCCTTGATCCCCTTCACCGTCAGGACCGACCACCTGAAGGTGCAGGGTGTTTGGTTCGGGGGGGCTGGGCATGCGCCAAGTCTTGGGAGGAGCGTATCAGCAAAGTGAGGCAGAAACTGGGCAGATGGAAGCTACGGTCGCTCTCCATCGCGGGAAAAAAACCTGGTCATCAGGTGTGAGGCACTGTCATTGCTATTATACGTGGCACAGGTCTGGCCTATTCCCAGAACCTGTGCCGCTGCAGTCACCTGGGCCATCTTCCAGTTTATATGGAGGTCAAAGATGGACTGGGTCCGAAGGGACTCGCTGTGCAAAGATCTGGGCAATGGGGGAAAAAATACACCCAATGCCACCCTCACCCTGATGGCCATCTTTGTGTGTGGCTGCATCAAGCTGTGCGTGGATTCCTGGTACGCAAACACCATGTGTCACTACGTACTGAGGTTCTACCTGTCCCCGGTGTTGCGAAGGATGGGCCTGGCCTCGCTGCCGCGGAACGCTCCGAGTAGTTGGACCGTTCCGTAGCACCTGTCCTTCGTGGAGAAGTTTATGAAGAAAAACACCTTTGACCACAAGTCCATCAGAAAGTGGTCAGCACGTAGTGTCCTTGAGACCCTTCGGGAAAAGGAGAGGGCGGATCCTATCGAGCGGTTCCCTGAGCAGACTGTCAAAGCCATTTGGCAGAATGCCTCATCACCAGAACTTTCCAACAAGCACCAAGACATGGCTTGGCTGGTGGTGAGAAGGGCTCTACCTGTGAGATCCTTTATGCACACCCGGACTCTCAGCCGCACCGCACGCTGCGGGGGGGACGAGACTGTCACACACCTCCTTCTGGAATGTGCCTACGCAGAAGACGTCTGGAGAGGAATGCAGTGGTGTTTGTCGAGGTTCGTCCCGAGCAGCGCCGTGACGCGGGACTCCGTGCTCTACGGCCTGTTCCCTGGGACGCACACCGAGACGAACATCAACTGTGCCTGGAGGATCATCAACTTGGTGAAGGACGCTCTCTGGGTGGTCCGAAACCTGTTGATCTTCCAGCTGAAGGAGATGACCCTGACTGACATTCCAAGGTCCAGGACTACGTGTTGAGGGACGCGCTGAAGCTCGGGGCAGCTGCCGCCAAGGCTCGGTGGGGAAAGACCACCGTGTAACATCTGCCTGCCTAACGAAGAACAGGGGGCCCACACAGTCATTTGGGCTCTGCTGACACCTCAGCAATAAAATGTAATCGTACAGACCTGTAAATAGGAATGATTACTCTGTTTTCGGTATGCAAACAAATGGAATGTTTACATATGTATGGCATGTCCAGTTGTACAGATCATCAAAGTATTTTATGAATAAAGTATATTTTTGAAATAAAAAAAAACTGCTGTGTTTTATTGGTGATTATTGGTAAGGACAGTTGTAGTCTTATTGAGGGAGTCCCCTCCCTCAATGACAATTGAAGTTTCAGTTCAACATTAGGTTGTGATAAATCATCAAACAAAATTAATATCCCATGGTTAATATCTGTGTCTTTGGATTTGGCCAATATTCGTGCATGAGGAGTTTTTTTTTCATTTGAATATACAAGACCTTTTAAGGCAGCTCCAGTTATTTCACGACCTTTGCATTGTAAATGGGCAATGACTGGTCAGGACCAATTAAGAATCCTCATCTTGGATTTAAATTAAGGGACTAAAACCAGATAAGTATAGAGGATTTCAAAGTTGGGAACTGTATACATTTTACATTTTCAATATTAAATACTGAATAAATGAATTTCCAAAATAAAATGTTGCATGTTATTCAGATATATATTGTAAAAATAATGATCATCAACACAGAGGAGATCTGCTCTCAAAACAAGACAAAGAAAACTAAGCTCTGTTGATCCTCCAATGTCCACAAAATAAATGAAAACTTCTTTTCCGGACTCTTCTTCAGCTGGATCCCCACTCAGTAATGCATAAAGTATGCTTGGTACCACTCCACTCAGTGCTCTTGCCAAAAACAAAATCCAAACTGAATTCTATCCATATCATTAGGTGTCCCTAACAAATGAAAAAGGACGCCTGCTGACTTAAGCAGGCACTGCTGACACCCAGCATTGTATCCTTTGGATAATAGGGATAGCCAACCATATCGAGGAACAGGGTGGTAAATCAATCACTGTTTCTTTTGTAGCATCACTGCCCCATTGCCATGGAGTTAGCGGGCTCCATAATGTCACAGCCATATGATACAGTGACCAGGACAAGTGAATGAGACAAATCACCTATTTAGTTATTCTCCTCTTGCAATTTTTGATCAGCTGAAAATTCAAATCCTAAAACTAGCTTTCAGATTATGACAATCAAGATTCCAAAATGTATTGTTAGGAACAGGCTTTAAAGTTAGACAAACATAAATAAGGTAAAAATGAGAATAGAGGCAAGGAGATCAAGTACAGAAGGGAAGAGAATGATGCAATAAGAAGAATGAAGCAGCAGAGTACAGTTTTTAAAATGTCTTAGTCACTTGTTGGGTTCCCACCCTGAATTACAGGTAATAATTATCTTATTTATTATTTTATAATAATATTTTATAATATTTATAATAATCAATTATATTAGCCCAAATCAAAATTATTTGGCGGGGTCGCTTGTTTTTATCCCTTTACACATTGTCAGTGACCTGTCCCATTGCCTCATGGTTAATTTAAAACATGGCTGCATTAATTCATTGTTAATTAAAGAATGGGAAGCTACCTTACTGGCTAGTTGAAGAAATTCTGCATGTGATTGGGGGATAGAGATACAGCAGATGGAACTCCCAAAAGCTGGGGAGGTGACTGTGAATGGGTATATAAAAAGGGACATGAGAAAACAGTGTAAGGCCACTAAGGCTGAGGAATATATAAACAAGTTTAAAGCAACAATACCACAAAATAAAGAACTTAAATTCTACACGGAACCCCGAGCCTATGTCTGGCATACTGACCCTTTTTGAGGATTGGGATTATGTTCTTGTGTACCCACAGAGCACCTAACATCTCCTGATTGTCCCCAGCTTTAATTTTAAACCACCCACTTGTTGCAAACCTTTCCTTCTTTTGGAAATGAAGCATTCAGTCTTCATAGCCAATATCATGGTGATAAGTGGCCTGTGCAGTCCTAAACCAGGTCCCATCACAGGAACTAGAGTTATGTTAATGAACCATGCCCCTGACTGCAAGACCAAACTGGCTAAATTTGCTCAATATGTCCAAGGGTGATATAAATGTAAATGCAGTAAAATTCTGGGAGTAACCTGAATATGAATGGCTTGTGTTACAAGACTGTAAGATTTGCCTATCTGTCTGATGTTTTTGCAATGTTTTCCACCTGGAGTCACTGACAGGACCCAGACCAACATTACGAAACAGTCTAGAAATTTCTAGTCGCAAATGAGGTGAGTGGTGGTTTCCTATTGGGATGGCCAGTACCGGACTGAACCTTGATGCAAGTTACAGGTAAAACCAATTGTATCCAGCGCCCACGTGATCCTAAATGCCGTATGCCAGCCCTGAAAGTGTTGATTGGAACCAGGATACCCACTGAGGGTGGAACTACTTCATGTGCCCACCCGACTAGCACTGCTGGACAACCTTTTCCCGAGGGGATCCTGAAAATGGGGACAGGCAGGCCCCAGTATTTCACCTTTGAGACTAGCAACAAGACAGCAAAATCCCCCAGGGACAAATGCCTGGCCCTTGCTTTAACTGTTGAAATGTGGACAATGGGGAGTAATGTACCTCGGTGCTGACGTTGGGAACAGACATGTTTTCATCCTATCAAAAGGAAAATCTACTAATATGCACTGATTCTTCATTGTGCTTTTAATATGATCCACGATTTTGGAGCCTTGTGGGAACATTGAAGACTTCTAACCTCAAGGGGGCAGTGTTATAGTAATGTTACTTTGTCCAATCAATCTGACAATTATCAATATTTTCGGCTCATGCTGAAGAAACTGATACTGTTTCTAAAGCAGTACGCAAGTAGATGCAGCTGCCAAGCAGGCAGCCTTACACCCCAAACTTCTGATCCCATTGGGTCCCTAGCAAAACCCGGTTAGACACAGTATAAGGACGTGTATGCCAGACCTGGGTAAGGTGCAGAAATCATGGAGGAATGAGACTGTCTGTTCAGAGCCAATTCACAATGTAGAGGTTGATTTCTGTATTGCTTACTGACTGTAATCATACAGGTTTAGTGTTTGGATTGCTTTCCATATTGTTTAGAAATTTGGAAGTAATTTGCAAATTTCCATTTCTGCAATAATTACAGGTACTTTATATTACAATGTACTACTGACTGAATTATCAAGTGATTTGGTTTCATACGTAGACGCTAAGCCTAAATGTCTTTGCTTTGTGTATGGAGCTTATAAGAATGCACACTGGTTGATTTGCTTTATCTTTGGATTGGGCTGTTAGATCTAAGAAGCAGTGTCTGGCTGAGCTATTATCTTCACTTAAATATTTGATACTGAACAGTGATGGTTTATAATTTTAAGACAGTACCAATGTCTAAATTCTAGGGTTAGCTCAATATTAGAAAATTTCAGTGTGAATTGAAAGCTTTGTGTCATGTTACCATAATTTGGGGGCAGCGTTGCCTTCCATGCAATATTCATCACCAACTTCTCTGCTCAAAATCACCATCTGGTTTCTACACTTAATTCTAAATACTGTCAACTACAGCTGTAGCTCAGGCCATTTGATTGGTCTAAAGATTAATGTATTTTTTTTAGAGAATACAATATATTGCAGGACTAATCTAAATTTTAGGTAATATTGATGTTTTTAATAGCAAAACGTCAAGGAGTATTACATCTTAGCAAAGCTGGATTTATAAAAAATAGGTTTGCTTAATTCACCCATGCCTGGGCTCCTCTGTATAAAGTGAGAAAATAATGAATAGGAAAGGAATCTTGAGTGCAGAGTTTAAAATGGACGAGCCTTTTGCCAGTGTGGGCAATATATTTACTCAAGTGGGCTATTTGAACTTGATTAATTTGAGAATTATTTATTTCAAAATTGCTGTTAGCCTGCGAAAGAGCACAAATTAGGGCCTAAAATCGGGTACTCCCTCAATACTCAAACCAGAATATGGGTGACTCTTACGAGATGAGTTTGTGTTCCTTCTTTGCTGCTGCCTATTTTAATTGATTATGTGTATATTGTATATACAAGGAAGAAGCGGTTTATATTGTATTACAATGGACACTCCGCGGCCTCCTACCTTGCAAGGGGGAGATGATAAAGATCGAACTTGACCTGCTGTGTGGACTTGCCATTGCCAGCATTGGTGCATAAGAAGGGCCAGTGTACCTGTGCAATCCTGAGCAAACAGAGACTGTGTACCAACTACGCCAGGAAAATGTCCTTGTGTGCTGAGAAACTGAATGTTACCAGGAATGACCATTGCAGTGATCAACTGCATCAAAAAGATTGACCAGTTAATTTACAGAACAAGTCTAAATGGTCTTTGCCCTGTAAAGGTGTTGTGTGCCAGTTGATTACATTTGTACAATGGGCATCCCTGGTAAGCCTTTGTTAAAATAGACAAAAGGGGGATGTTATCCTTCACTAGCAATATGTTTCTAAAAACCCATAATAAAATATTTGGAGAGGATGAGGTAGTTTGTTTTGCCCTTACTTCAGCAAGAGACTCCCTGACCCCTTTTATCCTTCCAACTCCTAACATGGGGGTATAGAATAGTTCTAAAGCATTTACAGGATTATGGACTTCATCCAATAAGCCGCAATATCCTATCCAAATTGCTACAATGGTAAGAAATGAGGAAGATGCACTTATGTAAAAGTGCCTAAAATTATCCCCTGTACTATGATTAAATGTATCAGTCATCACTGCTTCCTTGAAGGACCTTGCATCTCATGTGTATGCCTTCAGGAGAAATGTGTCTCTATTACCACTGGTATTCAAACCCTTTGTAAGGTGGGTAACAACACCCACCTTCGTTATGATACCCCGAATGGCACTAATATTTTCCCAATTATTGGATGGGTAGAGCTATTCTGGGATGTCGACCACGTCCCTTATCAAGAAACCCACCTCATTCTACTAAATAATTTTCAGCCTTTACGTTCGGGGCCAAATTATGTAATCATGAATTACACAGGTACTCCAGGAAGTTACAAAGATAGGCCCGCTTCTTATTGGAAAGGTCCCTCCATTATCTACACTCAACCTGGATACTATTTTTTCAGTTACAATAAGGCGTATACCTACCTTGTCCTGAATAAAGCAGGTACATATCATGATGTAGCTGTAGGAACACTATTTCCAACTACTGTTCCCTGTCCAATTACCTGACAACAAGACTCAAATTCCCTGATTAAACATTCAGTTTCTCCTGACTTTTGTGCAGAATGGAAGAATGCAAGGGTTCTATCAAAAAATAAAACTCACTCATTGGCATATGCAGCTCTTAGTGTTCTTTCTGTACGAGGGTCTTCAGGAGTTATTAGTCATCAAAACCATAATTATCTCATTTGTGGACTCACGATTTCATGAAATGAGACAACTGCTGCCCTAATAGGAATTAGGGACATGCTTTCAGATTTGTGCCGATTTACCCAACAAAACCACTATGCTCTTGATTACATACTTGTGAAGGAAGGTGGAGTTTGCACCATAGTCAAAGGAAAGTGTATCATGGGGGTCACTTATTTCATCGAAAACATTACTAGGCATAGAGACAGCATCCACACTTTTGTCAACCAAATGAATGAAGGTGCAGGATTGGGAGATTGGGGTTTTGGCTCATGGTACAACTGGCTAATCAATATGGCTATGTATGCTGCTATTGTTTTAGTTGGTCTTTTTGTTGGTATTGCTATTGTTAAGAGTATTATTGCTAAAATATTAATTTCTATTGACAACATTGACTCCACCCAGAGAATGTTTCTTCTCCACTTAGATGATGGTGAGAAGCATCATCGCCTGCCCCTGAATCATCTTCGGTGGAAGAAAAATATTGCAGTCTTTCGCTGCTATTGAATTGGATTAATTTGATCCATGCCCTTATGGTGTGGTCATAGAATGACAAAGGGGGGAATGAGGATCTAAAATTTGAATTTCGGCTGTTGTCAGAAGCAACAAGTATATGTAGATTTTTATTAACCACAAAATGGATTTTCAATTTAAAATAACACAACAAAATGGCTGAAAGTAATGATTTGACTCTTGTGAACGTATGCTGCTGCTTTGCTGGGTTAAGCTAAATACAAGATAAGAGAATACAATGGATTTTTCAAAATTAGGAATTATATTTGTGGGCGGCACGGTGGCACTGCTGCCTCACAGCGCCAGAGACCTGGGTTCAATTCCGGACTCAGGGGACTGACTGTGTGGAGTTTGCACATTCTCCCCGTGTCTGCGTGGGTTTCCTCCGGGTGCTCCGGTTTCCTCCCACAGTCCAAAGACGTGCAGGTCAGGTGAATTGGCCATGCTAAATTGCCCGTAGTGTTAGGTAAGGGGTAAATGTAGGGGCATGGGTGGTTTGCGCTTCGGCGGGTCGGTGTGGACTTGTTAGGCCGAAGGGTCTGTTTCCACGCTGTAATGTAATCTAATCTAAGACAGTGATTTGGTATTTGAACTAATCCTGAACGAGCAAACCTGGGGTGATTCTGTGAATATAACAATCTGTTTCCCAGGGAATATCATTGGACTGGCCTGTTGGCAATCATATCACTTTATTATGGTTAAGACCATAAGACCATAAGACATAGGAGTGGAAGTAAGGCCATTCGGCCCATCGAATCCACTCCGCCATTCAATCATGGCTGATGCGCATTTCACCTCCACTTACCAGCGTTCTCCCCGTAGCCCTTAATTCCTCTAGACAACAAGAATCTATCAATCTCGGCCTTGAAGACATTTGGCGTCCCGGCTTCCACTGCACTCCGTGGCAATGAATTCCACAGGCCCACCACTCTCTGGCTGAAGAAATGTCTCCGCATTTCTGTTCTGAAATGACCCCCTCTAATTCTAAGGCTGTGTCCACGGGTCCTAGTCTCCTCGTCTAACGGAAACAATTTCCTAGCATCCACCTTTTCCAAACCATGTATTATTTTGTACGTCTCTATTAAGTCTCCCCTTAATCTTCTAAACTCCAACGAATACAATCTCAGTATCCTCAGCCGTTCCTCATATATTAGACCTGTCATTCCAGGGATCATCCGTGTGAATCTCCGCTGGACACGTTCCAGTGCCAGTATGTCCTTCCTGAGGTGTGGGGACCAAAACTGGACACAGTACTCCAAATGGGGCGTAACCAGAGCTTTATAAAGTCTTAGTAGTACATCTCTGCTTTTATATTCCAACCCTCTTGAGATAAGAGACAACATTGCATTCGCTTTCTTAATCACAGACTCAACTTGCATGTTTACCTTTAGGGAATCCTCGACTAGCACTCCCAGATCCCTCTGTACTTTGGCTTTACAAATTTTCTCACCATTTAGAAAGTAGTCTATGCTTTTATTCTTTTTGCCAAAGTGCAAGACCTCGCACTTGCTCACGTTAAATTCCATCAGCCATTTCCTGCACCACTCTCCCAACCTGTCTAGATCCTTCTGTAGCCTCCCCACTTCCTCAGTACTACCTGCCTGTCCACCTAACTTCGTATCATCAGCAAACTTCGCTAGAATGCCCCCGGTTCCCTCATCCAAATCATTAATACATAATGCGAACAGCTGTGGCCCCAGCACCGAACCCTGCGGGACACCGCTCGTCACCGGCTGCCATTCTGAAAAAGAACCTTTTATCCCAACTCTCTGCCTTCTGTTAGACAGCCAATCCTCAATCCATCTCAGCAGCTCACCTCGAACACCATGGGCCCTCACCTTGCTCAGCAGCCTCCTGTGTGGCACCTTATCAAAGGCCTTTTGAAAGTCTAGATAGACCACATCCACTGGGTTTCCCTAGTCTTACCTACTTGTTACATCTTCAAAAAATTCCAACAGGTTTGTCAGGCATGACCTCCCTTTAATAAATCCATGTTGACTTGTTCTAATCAGACTCTGCTCTTCCAAGAATTTAGAAACCTCATCCTTAATGATGGATTCTAGAATTTTACCAACAACCGAGGTTAAGCTGATTGGCCTATAATTTTCCATCTTTTGCCTTGATCCTTTCTTGAACAAGGGGGTTACAACAGCCATCTTCCAATCATCGGACCTTTCCTGACTCCAGTGACTCTTGAAAGATCTCAACAAATGCCTCTGCTATTTCCTCAGCCACCTCTCTCAGAACTCTAGGGTGTATCCCATCGGGGCCAAGAGATTTATCAATTTTAAGACTTTTTAACTTTTCTAGCACTATCTCTTTCGTAATGGCAACCATACTCAACTCAGCCCCGTGACACCCTTTAATTTTTGGGATATTACTCATGTCTTCCACTGTGAAAACTGACGCAAAGTACTTGTTACGTTCTCCTGCTATTTCCTTATTCCCATCACTAGGCTTCCTGCATCCGTTTGAAGTGGCCCAATGTCTACTTTTGCCTGTCGTTTGTTTCTTATGTACTGAAAGAAACTTTTACTATTATTTCTAATATTACTGGCTAGCCTACCTTCATATTTGATCCTCTCATTTCTTATTACACTCTTTGTTATCCTCTGTTTGCTTTTGTATCCTTCCCAATCTTCTGATTTCCCACTGTTCTTAGCCACTTTATAGGATCTCTCTTTTTCTTTAATACATTTCCTGACTTCCTTTGTCAGCCAAGATTGTCTAATCCCTCCCCGGTTAATCTTTCTTTTCTTGGGAATGAACCTCTGTACAGTGTCCTCAATTATACCTACAAACTCCTGCCATTTTTGCTCTACTGTCTTCCTGGTTAGCCTCTGCTTCCAGTCTATTTTAGTCAGTTCCTCTCTTATGCCCTCATAATTACCTTTATTCAACTGTAACACCATTATATCCGATTTTGCCTTCTCCCTTTCAAACTCCAGACTGAACTCTACCATATTATGGTCGCTACTTCCTAAGGGTTCCCTTACTTTAAGATCTTTTATAGAGTCTGGTTCATTGCAAAGCACTAGGTCCAGAATAGCCTGCTCTCTTGTGGGCTCCATGACAAGCTGTTCCAAAACGCCATCCTGTCAGCATTCCATGAATTCCCTTTCTTTAGATCCACTAGCAACATTATTTACCCAGTCCACCTGCATATTGAAGTCTCCCATGATCAATGTAACCTTGCCTTTCTGACATGTCTTCTCTATTTCCCGGTACATGTTGCGTCCCTGGTCCTGACCACTGTTAGGAGGTCTATACACAACTCCAATTATGGTTTTTTTGCCTTTGTGGTTCCTCAATTCCACCCACACAGACTCCACACCATCCGACGCTGTGTCATTCAATACCATAGATTTAATTTTGTTCTTAACTAACAAGGCAACCCCACCCCCTCTGCCCACCTCTCTGTCTTTTCGATAAGTTGAAAAACCATGGAGGTTTAACTGCCAGTCCTGACCCCCCTGTAACCAAGTCTCTGTGATGCCTACTACATCATAATCATTCACTATTATCTGTGCCATTAGTTCATCGGCTTTGTTATGAATGCTACGAGCATTCAGGTAAAGTGCCTTAATGCTAACTTCCTTATCATTAGAGATGTTGGAAGTCATATGTCCTAAATTATCCTTGCTTTTTACTGTATTCTCAGTCTGCCTCAATTTTAAATCCGCCTGGAAACATGCTATCCTGCTGCTTATCTTGCCATTTACCTCCATATTCCCTGTCGCTTTCACTTTCCCTTCCCCCCAACTCAGAAGTTTAAAGTCCTACTGACCACCCTATTTATCCTCTTCGCTAGAACATTGGTACCTGATCGGTTCAGGTGGAGACCGTCCCAACGGTACAGATCCCCCCCTGTTCCAAAACTGATGCCAATGCCCCATGAAGTGGAATCCCTCTTTCCCACACCAATCCCTTAGCCACGTGTTTACTTGCCTAATTTTCTTGTCCCTATGCCAATTGGCACGTGGCTCGGGCAGTAATCCGGAGATTATGACCCTTGAGGACCTGTGCTTCAATTTCCTGCCTAGTGCTTCGTAATGCCCAAACAGGTCCTCCACCCTAGTCTTGCCTATGTTGTTGGTACCAACGTGGACCACAACAACTGGATCCTCCCCCTCCCGCTCCAATATCCTTTCAAGCTGGTCGGAGATGTCTCGCACCCTGGCACCGGGCAGGCAACACACCATGCGAGACTCCCGATCCAGCTTGCAAAGGATACTATCTGTCCCCCTAATTATAGAATCCCCTATAACCACTACTTGTCTATTAGCTCCCCCCTCTTGAATGGCCTTCTGGACCATGGTGCCTTGGTCAGTTGGCTCATCCTGTCCAGAGCCCTTTTCCTCATCCGAACAGGGAGCAAGAATCTCGTACCTGTTGGACAAGGTCAAGGGCTGAGGCTCCTCTACTCCTGAACTCCGGTTCCCCCTACCTGCCTCACTTACAGTCACACTCTTTTGTGCCTGATCACTAGCTGAATGTGAATTACTTAATCTCCCAGGTGTGACTGCCTCCTGAAACAAAGCATCCAGGTAACTCTTCCCCTCCCGGATGTGCCGCAGTGTTTGAAGCTCAGATTCCAAGTCATCAACTCTGATCCGGTTGATTGTACTTTCCTTGTAATTAAGAACCCTTTCCCAGGAAATATCATTGGAGTAACCTGCTGTAAATCATGTCAACTTATTATATGTGATTGGTCTTTTCGTGTAATTAAGGCTGTCCTATCTCTTAAGAAACATATAAATAATGTGTAATTTTTGAATATAATTGTGCCATTTCTCCACGGAACACAGAAGCTTTCAACCTCCGTGTTGCTGGCCAAATCTGCACCAGGCTGCCTTAATTTATTAAAGTGGTAACCTTGCTTTATCAGACCGTACTCCTAGTGATTCTTTTGACCGATCATGAGACCGAGGGGTCCTGCAAGGGGGTCTACATCATCATTGGGATCTGAACAAAAAAGCCCATGAAACTCCATGTCATGTTCATGAATGTTCTTTGGGCAAGGGAACCCAGTCATCACCCTGTCTTGTGACTCCAGTCTCACACTGACTCAATTAATTATTTACGGCCCCATGATCTGGTTCAGCAAAGAACTCAGACCGAGCAACTGGAGATGGACAATACATTTGAGGCTTATCACTGGCATTCATGCCCTGAGAAGGAATAATGTCTGCCTTTCAGCCCCTTAAGCACCACACTCTCATTGTTCTGGGTCTCTAGGCCTCTCACATTAATTCATTAAGTGATGGCAATATGCGAAGAGCTTTTATTTTGAACTCTAAGTTCTCTTTTCCCCGCGATTCTCGCCTCTTCACCTCCACCCAAAAAGCTTTGCTGTGCAGAGTGTGAGCTCTCTCTGTTCTCTGAGGCCTCGCTCTGTCTCTGTTTGCCCCCCTTCCAACTGAAGACAAAACGTATGTTTCCAAAACCCTGTGGAGATAAGAAGACAGATGAGAAAAATAATGTAACGAGAGTTGAGTTGGGTTTGTTCAAGAAAATAATGTTTGTTTTGAAATGATATTTTTGTCAGTGAGTGACAAAGGAAAGATGGGGGTCCAGGATTGTTGAAGCCTCTGCCAGAACATAGGACCCAGGAGCAGGAGCAGGCCTTTTGGGAGCTGCTGTGCCAATGAAGAAGATCACTGCTCATCTGGGTGTGGTCTCAGCCGCACTTTCGACTTCCCCCAATTCCCCCATTAACTGTAAACTCAATGACCCAACCTCCATTCCCATGTAGAGAAGAGAATCCCACAGACTGTTGACCCTCAGCCATCAAAACAAAACCTCCTGGTTTTAAACAGAAGATTGCTTTGTGTTAAATTGACCCTCTAGTTCTTGTCTGCCCTATAACAGGAACCATCCTCTCAGTATCCAGCCTGTCATGTCACCTTAAGACCTGAAACTGTTCATGAGAGCAAACAGGTTGCTTCATGAGGCTTTTCCTCTGGAAATGATTAACAATGTTGATGTAAACTGTTTTCTCCAGAGCCAAAGTTCAGAACAAGAGGGTTGTTAAAATTAAAATTAGGATGATTTCAGGAAGAACTCCTTCTGAAAAAGTGTGAAAATCCGGAACTCGCAATTGGAAAAGCTGTCAAGGCCAGGGTTCGATGTTCGTTTGCTCAGGACAGTAAGGTTTACAGAACTAAGGGGGAATGTGTTCCAGGTTAGCCATGGCCTAACTGACTGGGGAATTTGGTCAAAACAGATGGTAATTTATTTAACATAAATTTTAACAATAAATCTATATTAACCTGAGTGTACAAGGCATAATTTCAAAGTTTTCTGATGATATAAAACGTTGAAGTATTGTGGCTTATGAAGATGATAGTGTCGAACTTCAAAAAGGATGCAGGTAAGTTAATGGAATGAGCAGATGATTGCAGATACAATTTAATGGAAAGAGATGTCACTGATTCATTTTGGAAGGAAAATGTGGTGAGACAAATCAAATTAAAGGATACAAATGGGCGGCACGGTGGTACAGTGGTTAGCACTGCTGCCTCGCAGCGTCAGAGACCCGGGTTCAATTCCCGCCTCAGGCGACTGACTGTGTGGAGTTTGCACGTTCTCCCCGTGTCTGCGTGGGTTTCCTCCGGGTGCTCCGGATTCCTCCCACAAGTCCAAAAATGTGCAGGTCAGGTGAATTGGCCATGCTAAATTGCCCGTAGTGTTAGGTAAGGGGTAAATGTGGGGGTATGGGTGGGTTGCGCTTCGGCGGGGCGGTGTGGACTTGTTGGGCCGAAGGGCCTGTTTCCACACTGTAAGTAATCTAATCTAATCTAAAAATATGGATAGCTGCAGGGGCAGTAGGACCTGGATGTTTATGTGCATTAGTCACTGAAGGTGTCAGCACAGGCAGCTGTTTTCATGAGAGAGCAGCTGATAAAGCAGATGCCATATCAACATTAGCATAGAATATAGTCTGGATGTGAAAAAAATGTTACGTTTTCGGGGGTATTACAAAACTAAAATAAATTCCCTCATTTAAGAATGAGAAAAGCAGAATTCTTTGTCTCGCATACAGTCATAGGTCTTTGAAACTCTTGTTCAAAAGGTCAACTGAAATCTCTGAATACTTGTAATGAAGAATTAGACAGCCTTTCATCCCTTGCTTATCAGTAATCTATCAGAGTTAGGCAAGAATGTGGAGTAATCAGATCCGCCATGTGGAACAGGATCAAGAGGATGAATCTGCTTCATCTGTCCCTAATTCGCATAATTGTGTATCTCTAAAAGCCAGGAAGATGTGCTCAGCTATATGACAAGTTGGTTTGGCCTCAACTGATGTATGAAGTCCAGTTACACGGTTGAAAGAGCAGCCCCTTGAAAGCTTGTGATTTTCAATAAACCAGCTGAAGTGGCTGCAGGTTTGTGTGGGCGCAAATGGAATGGGACTTTACCCATAATCCTCAACAGCAGGGCAAGTGCTCTCTCGCCACTAGAGGGCAGCTGCTTCACTGTCCCTGATCAGTAAAACATAAACTGCAAAGATGCAGAGAGAGTGTACAGCTTCAGAAGCAGGGCACTTATCGTACCACAATGAAAATGACCCATGTGATAAGAAAAGTACTTTGGTGTAACTTGTGATTGTCTTCACAGTGTGCTGTTTGGTTCATTCTGTGATACAAATGGACAATATCAGTATCGAGGGGCACAAAGTATATTTCCTCCTCTAACCCCTTTCCAAATCACCCTCTCCATCTTGCTTTACTCCTTTTTGACTCTTCTACAATTGTCCCTGTTCCCTCACTCCATCCCGGTCCCAGAGGAATTGATGGCTGGAGTTCATGACCCTGCACTGTGTGAAGGTTGGTGTGAAGTGAGGCCAGTGTGTTGGAGCTTGGGCTCCTGCCTCAGGCCCAGGTGTAGGGGCCTGTACAACAATCTGCACATTGTCCTTTTTCTCTTTCTGACCGTACTGGAGTTTTCAAGCTGCAGAAACTTGCTGGCAACAAACTGTCTTGTCTAAAGTGTTCCTGGCACTGGACAGATCTCTGCTGTTGTTTTTTTTTCTCTCTCTCAGGGGCCTGCTCTGTATTCAGTGCCTGTTATCATTAGTGTGTTAGAGTTTATATGTCAGCTGCTGCTTCCTTGCTATGGTACTGAAAAAAAGTCATCCATGCCTCTTGAGATTTAAATACTCCTTCTTCATGAAAGTGTTTGGCAGACTTTTTAACATCATTTAACAAACTAATGATGGGAATGCATCAGTGTTGTTTATGGCTGGGAGCATTTAACATCATGGTCCTAGTTTTTAATGGATCCTCACTTGTGGTAATACAGTTTGCAATGTTTCTCTCCCCTATCGTGTTATTAAAAGGCTTTGAATAGTGTTATGCTGAGGACAGTGCAACTTCAACACCGTGTGACGGAGTGGGTGGCTGAATTCCCATCTCATTATTGTCCAGCTTTCAAAGAAAATGCTGTGGTCTCTGAAATTAGATTGTACCCAGGTTTTATGCATATTGTGTTTGAATTTCATTTTTGGAATGCCAATTTTCATAAAAATATCCTGTTCGGTTTTGTAGCTCAGTAGTTGTGTTTGTTCCCTGAGATACTGAGAGTTTACACAACCCTCCATTTGCCTGTGATCCAGTTGTTGGCTGAAGCCTCTGGCTGTTCGGTGAGTCCAAGCCATTGTCTTGCTCTCTGCAGTTATACCATCAACTTGGTTTCTCACTGTGAGCCAGGAGACCACTGCGTGGTGACTTCCTGTCCCACTGTCGGGGTAAAGGCAAGTGAGAACTGTCAAGGTTAATCCCATCATGAACATCAGAACACTATATTCAGCTGGAACGACATCCACTGACTAATTTCCTTGGCCGCCATTGCAGTAAAAGCAAATCTCTCCATTTGCCAGCACAAACAGAAAGTGTTCGTCAGATTCCCTCATGTGTGATGGTTTAGCCCAATAGGAGCAGCACTGGTAGATCATGCTGTATCAGCCTGGACAGAAACTTGGGCAACCTCCAAATGAAAGGATGACCTTCAGTAGATCTGCTATGACAGGAAATATAGGATTGGAATCCTTGTTACTGAATCAACTCATCAAACCTAAATACAACTGAGAAAATATAAACCAAACCAATTTCCCAGGACATATGTCACAACAAGAAAGTAGGGAACACACAGTTTCTGTTCCCTGTCTTTCGGGAGCATCGCTTTTCCTGTCCCACCTCTGTCTGTGGGGTAACATTTCTATCATCCTTTCTGTCTGAGAATATTACTGTTCCTGTCCCCGCTATCTTAGGGAGAGTTTGGGGGTGTCACATCCACCCATTTTGTTAGTTCCATTTACTCTCATGAAATGGGTAATCCCTGCTTCACTATGTGTGTGTAAACCACGTGTGAAAGCCCAGCACAGCTCACCCTTCATCTGAATCAGAACACAGGGTTGGTCAGTACTGACTGGACCCAGAACAATAACACTGACTAACTGGAGACAACTCAGATCAAGTCCCAATGAGACTGCTATTGACCTTCACCCTCAAAGCCCACTGAGGAGGTGGTCATTAATCCCAGTGTTGTCACAGAGTAAGTTCTCCCAGAGATTCATGATTTATTCTAGATTTTACACAAGTCTGTGATGTTGTTAGGAGACAGGTGGGAAGGCATAGAGATAAAATATAAAAGGAGAGAGAATTATATTTTTGTTATACCATCCTTGAACTTAAGATGTTCGAAAATATTTTACAGCCAGTGGAATGCTTCCAAAAACCAGACATTATTGTAATGTGGGAACTGTGACAGTCTGGGCAATGCAGATCTTTTGGTAGCACCACCCAGAGACTGGAGGCTGCTACTGCAGGCAGGCTACAAACCGGCTCTGCTGTGAGGGAGGGACACTGGGGCACGTAAGGACATGGGAAATAGGAGTTGGAAGAAGACTCCAATGGCTGTCCATCCTTTCCTAAATACAGAGATCAAAATTGCACACAATACCCCAGATGCAGCCTCACTAACACCCTGTACAGTTTTAACAAGACTTCTCTACTTCGAAATTCCAACCTCCAGCAAGAAAGGTGAAAATTCCATTCGCCTTCTCGATTACTTGCTATACCTGCACTAACTTTCTGTGTTTCATGCACAATACTACCCAGATCACTCTGTATTGCACTTTGTTGGAATCTCTCACTATTTAACTAATAGTCGGCCTTTAGATTATTCCGACCCAAGTGCATGGTCTCACACTTTCTGATATTAAATTCCATCCACTGTGGATTAGTGTTTCTTTTCCAGTTTGGTCTTCTCTCTTTGATTGACTGTCTCAATGCATCTATCTGTAGCATGTCCCATTCCCATATTTTTGTGAGCCTGACCCTTGATTGTCTAACCCTTTCCTGCTGGTTCCATTCAATGACAGGCAGGAGGCTGGAAGAACACAGCAAGTCAGGCAGCATCAGGCGGTGGAGAAGTTGATGTTTCGGGTGTAACCCTTCTTCAGGAATGGGGGTGGGTGTTAGGGGGAGCTGCAGATAAAGAGATGGCGGGGGACAGGATGATGAAGTGGGGATAGGTGATGACAGGTGGAGGGTATGACCTGGTTGGTCAATGGGAGGAATGAATCTGGTAGGTGTAAGGGAGTAGTGGAAGGGAGGGAGAGGTGCTGGGAAGGGAGTCAGGGGATGGGAAGAGAGTTTATTTGAAATTGGAGAACTCAATGTTGAGTCATCTGGGCTGTATGCTGCCAGAAGGAAGATGAGATGTTGTTCCTCCATTTTGTGGTTTGGTTCATTGTGGCAATGGAGGAGGCCGATGATGGTCATGTCAAAAATGGAGTGGGAAGGGGAATTAAAATGGGTGAAGACTGGTAGGACTGCTCGGCCCCTGCGGGTCCGGCTGAGATGTTCGGTGAAATGTTCCTCAGTTTACGTTTGCTCTTCCCAATGTAGAGAAGACCACATGGGGAACACCTGATGCAGTAATCTAGGTTGGAGGAGAAGCAGGTGAACCTCTGTCTCACCTGGAAGGACTGTTTGGGGGCCCTGGATGGAGGTGTGGGATTGATGTACCAGCAGGTTTTGCATATTTTCAGGTTCCAGGGGAAGGTACCGAGGGGTTCGGGATGGTTGCAGTGCGAGTGGCACAGATCAAGAATTATCGAAGGGAATGGTCCTTGTGGAAGGCAGCCAGGGGTGGGGAGAGGAAGATGTATTTGGTGGTGTGGTCTAGTTAGAGTTGATGGAAGTGTTTAAGAATGATGCGTTGGATTCAGAGATTGGTGGGGTGATAGGTGACGACAATAGGGACTCTGCCTTTATTGTATTTCAAGGGGGTGGGTTTAGAGCAGTGAAACAGGAAATAGATGTGGTGCAGTGGATGGCAGAAGGAGGAAAAGCACATTGTTCGTAACAGTTGGACATCTGGGATCAGTGGAATATCTCCTCATCCAAGCAGATGAAGCAGATGGGGCAGAGGAATTGGAAGAATGAGATGGAGTTCTTACAGGATACTGGGTGGGAGGAGGTGTAATTCAGTTAGATATGGGAGTCTGTGGGTTTGTAGTAAATGTCTGTCTGTAGATTATCACCAGAATTGGAAATGGAGAGGTCAAAAAAGGGGAGGGAGGTATCCGAGATGGACCAAGGGAATTTGAGGACGGGGTGGAAGTTGTGGGCAAAGCCGATGAATTGCTCCAGTTCAGCCTGGGTGCAGGTCACTGCACTGATGCAGTCATTGATGTAATGGTGGAAGAGTTAGGGCACAGTGCCTGTGTAGATACTGAAGAGGGACTGTACAACATAGTCGATAAAGAAGCAGGCGTAGCCGGGGCCCAGCTGGGTGCCCATGGCCACCCCCTGGATTTGGAGGAAATAGGAGGAGTTAAAGTAAACATTGTTGAAGGTGAGGACTAGTTCAGCAAGGCGGAGGAGGGTATTGGTGGGGGGGGACTGGATAGGTCTGTTTCAGAGGAAAAGGTGGAGGGCCTGGAGGCCATCCTTAATGTGTATGGATGTATATATATAAGGACTGCACATCCATAGTGGAGATAAAGCACTCAGGGCTGGGGATCTGGACGTTACTGAAGAGAAGGGGGGTGTGGTTGGTGTAGTGGATGTAGGTGGGAAGTGCCTGAACCAAGGAGGAGAGGATGGAGTTGAGGTAGGATGAGAGGAGTTTGGTGGAACAGGAGCATGCTGAGACAATGGGTCAGCTGGGGTAGTTGGACTTGTGGATCTTGAGGAGCAGATACAACTGGGCATTGTGGGGCTGGGGGACTATGAGATTGGAGGCAATGGAGGGGAGATCACTGGAGGCAATGAGGGCACTGATAGTGCAAGTGATTTTAGCCAGATGGGTCACTGCGGGGTCATGGGCAAGGGAGAAGTAGGGCATGGAGTCGGAGAATTGGCGTTCGGCCTCTGTGACATTTAGGTCTATTCTCCAGACTACCACCACCCCATCTTCGTCAGTGGGTTTGATAGTGAACCAGGAGTTGGTGCAGAGAGAGTGGAGCCGTCAATCAGAAGGGGGGTGGTTGGAGAGGGTGATGGGGGTAGGGGTGCGGGAGGTGGAGAAATTGAGGCGGCTGATGTCACTTCAGTGGTCAGCACTGAAGAGGTCTAGGATGTGTACACAGCTGGTGGTGGGGGATGGGGGGTGTGACCAAATGGAGGAGGAAGGTTGGAGGTGGGAGGAGGGTTCCTCAGAGGGAGTTTGGGAGTTTTTGTTAAAGAAGAAGGAGGTAGGTAGAGGCGGCGGAAGAAGAGCTCTGTGTCGTGGTGGGTGCGGGTTTCGTTGAGCTGGGGTCAGGCGGGAATGACTGTGACCCCTTTCCTGAGGATTGACCTTTTAGCCTCAGAGAGTTCGAGGTCGGGGGGGGGGGAGTAGTAAATATGGGCAAGGCTCGGGCGTGAGGTTTTTGGGGAAGGCCCAAGGTGGCTGAAGGAGGGGAGGGGGAAGGGTGATGACATGTGGTGGGTGAGGGTTGATTGTGATGCAGCACAGGGGAATGGGTGTGGGAGAGAAAGGAGATTGGGGCGGAGGTGGGTTGTGGAGTGAGGTGGGGGAGTGGGAAGGTGGGGATGAGGTGAAGAGGGAGAAGTGGAGGGATAGGATGCACTGTGGGGATGTATGGTTGAGGAGGGAGAGTGAGTGTGCTGGATGGCTGCAGATAGGCAGTTGGACTCAGGGTGACTTTGGGAAATGTAGTCGGAGTCTGGGTTGCAGAGTGGGAGGGGCCAGAGGTGGATGCAAAAGCTGGAGCGAAGTCAAGGCCGGTCCAAATGTTTTGACCCGGGTTCGATTCCAGCCTCAGGCAACTGTCTGTGTGGAGTTAGCACATCCTCCAAGTGTTTGCGTAGGTTTCCTTTGGTGCTCTGGTTTCCTCCCACAATCTAAAGACGTGCAGGTTAGGTGAATTGGCTGTGCTAAATTGCCCAGAGTGATCAGGGACGTGTAGGTTAGGTTCATTAGTCAGGGAAAAAGTAGAGTAATGGGATAGGTGATTGGGTCTTGGGTGGGTTACTCTTCCAAGGATCAGTGTGGACTTGTTGGGCCAAATGGCCCGTTTCTCACAGTAGGGATTCTATGACAGGCCATTCCAGATTCCCACCACCTGTTGAGTGAAAAAGTTCTTCACCAAATCTCATTTGCGGTGTTCATAATGAAACCTTTCAAACCATTCATTTTGTCTAGTGCCATTTAGCTCTTGAGATCCTTATTCAATAAATGTTTTATTCTTTTATATATAACATGAGTTCCCTGACAGGGACAGTTAACCTTGTCCAATCAGGGAGTCCTGGCTGACAGATGAAAAGGGGACTGTCAAACGGTGGTGCTCGGACCTGAAGTAGTGCACCAGTTGGAGGACGCTCAGGTGTGCGGTGGGATCCCATCCGCGCTCACCCCAGCCCGGACGGAATTTCACATTGGCCCCAAGGTCCCGTACCTCCCGCGGGAGCCTGTTCCCACAACCTGAGCCGCCTCCGGAATTTTAATTTTGTCCCTTTTAAGGATGTAAAAAAGCTAGCCCTGTGTTGACTGCTGCTGCACACCGTCCACCTCTTCTCCCTCATCCAGTGTCGGGACACGCCATGGCGTGCCCATTTGCCACCGGGCGGTGGGGATCCCCAGTGGAGGGCTCTCTATGTGGGAGTCCTCCCCCTTTCTCTCGGGGATCTGGGGTCGAGGGTGCTGCGCATAGCGGTCCCTGCAACCACAGATTGCGGTGGTTCACGGACTCCCAGCCCAACTGCTTGTTCTGTGGTGCTGTGGAGGCCGTGGACCATGTATATGTTGCGTGTGAGCGTTTGCACTCCCTTTTTGATTTTCTTAAAAACCTCCTCCTCTGCTTTTGGTTCCACTTCAGTCCCACGCTCCTGATCTTCGGGCACCCTCATGGCTCCGCTCCTGGGCCTGGCCAAACTGGCCATAAACAGGTCCAGGCAGCGGGCCGTGGAGGGGGTCGTTAGGGCCGACTGCCTGCCCCTCTTCCGTGGTTACGTTAGAGCCCGGGTGTCCTTGGAGAAGGAGCACGCGGTGTCGACCAACACCCTGGAGTTGTTCAGGGAAGAGGGGGGCGCCACAGGGAGTGGAGTGCATTATCTCCCCCTCCAACTCTATTTTGATTTAATCCCTGCCCTCCCCTTCACTGTTTGATCACACAGCATTGCCCTTTGATGCGAAGGGCACTGCTTGTCGCAGGCCACTCGGGTGTTTCCTTTCTTCCTGGTGGTGGAAACTGAATAAAGATTCGTACACCTTGTGTCTCTCACTGTGTCTCACACCTGCACACACACACCATGGGTGCTGGGGATAAAAAAAAACGACTGCAGTTAGGCGGTAGTGTGGGGGTAATAGAAAGAAAAATAAACAGGAATGTCAGAGGTTCTAAAAAAAAAGAAAAGGGAAGTGTCAGAAGGACTGATACCCTGGGACCTGACTCTGAATAACAACCTGCCAACCAACCCCCTCCTTCTGTCACCCTCAATCTCCCCATGCTTACTCTTGTTTCCCCTTCGACCCAGCTTGTGCTGCCTTTGGGAGAGGCTGATCTTCCCTCCCTACCTCACCCAGGAACATAGTCACCATCCTAAAGGAGCACAGTCACGTTTTTAACCTGAGGGGCATCACAACTGGGACAGGAGGAGAGAACTTGGCACCTTCATGGTGGTCATACCTGTCATTAATCCACTGCAACGTCTCTTGGGGCTGCAAGAATTTAACCTCCCTCCTTCAGACAGCTCCCCTCCCTGTAAGGTAATATTGCTGCTCCTAATTTCGGGCTAATTGACAACTGAAATACAACTTCGTGGGCGGCACGGTGGCACAGTGGTTAGCACTGCTGCCTCACAGCGCCAGAGACCCGGGTTCAATTCCCGACTCAGGCGACTGACTGTGTGGAGTTTGCACATTCTCCCCGTGTCTGCGTGGGTTTCCTCCGGGTGCTCCGGTTTCCTCCCACAGTCCAAAGATGTGCAGGTCAGGTGAATTGGCCATGCTAAATTGCCCGTAGTGTTAGGTAAAGGGGTAAATGTACGGGAATGGGTGGGTTACGCTTCGGCGGGTCGGTGTGGACTTGTTGGGCCGAAGGGCCTGTTTCCACACTGTAAGTAATCTAATCTAATCTAAAAAAAAACTATGGTTAGCCAGCATTGGCTGGGCAGGCAGCCACTACTGCTCTGAACCTGTATCCAGAAAATCCCCTTGTAATTGGGCAACGCATTAGGGAGCACAGTGCCCACTGCCTCTGAAATCCCTCCCTTACCGAGAATACACTCTCAGCTGCCATCTGAATTTACTATAAATTCTGTGTCCTGTCATACTGCCCCTGCAGCTACCTGATGAAGGAACAGTGCACCGAGTACTTCTACTTCCAAATAAACCTGTTTGACTCAAACCTGGTATTGTGTGATTTTTAACTTTGGCAATCTGAATGAACTGCCTCTCAGACTGAATCAGCTGAACTGTTTTTCATTCATTATATGAGAAGATTAAAGCCTCATCTTCAATCCACAGCACAAAGCCCATTCTCAATCCATCGCTCGGAGACATTGACCTCAGAGACACCTACAGGCAGCACAGAGTAACACACTCGCACTGAGAGAGACACCAACAGATTGCACGAAGTAACATGCGCACTCTGAGAGACAGGCAGCATTGAGTAACATGGTCACACTCCATGCTGCCTGCAGGTGTCTCTCTGAGTAACACTGAGAGAGACACCTACAGGCAGCATTAAGTAAAACACTCACACTCACACTGAATGGCTGAAGATTGTTTCAGGGGCTACCCAACATGCCGCAGAGATTGCACAGTGCTGGGCCTGGAGGGAATGCGTCAGATTGTACTTTTGAGTCCTAACAACTTTCAGTTTCTGTTCTTTTTGGAATCTTGTAACCTGCATAAATTCCTGACGAAACGGATCATTTGAAAATGATTAATGAATGATGATTGTAATTGATTGACAGGCCAAGCAACCAATTGTGACAATGACCTGCTGAAATGCAGCCAATCAACTGGGGGGGAGGGGGAGTGGAGGTCATCTATTTCCAAAGTACACAGGGACAGAGACTGACTCTTCATCTTTTTTCCCTTTTTCAGATTGACAGTGACAGAAAAAAACTGCAATTAACAGCCCCGACAGAGAAAGCTGCTCAAAATCACAGCCACAATGGAGCTTAAGGAAAACACTTGTGGAGATTTGCTCAATAACATGAGAATTATGTCCCTTTAAACAGTGACAAAACCTTAAATTGGAACTGACAGCTCAGCAGGAAGAAGATTAGATTAGATTACTTACAGTGTGGAAACAGGCCCTTCGGCCCAACAAGTCCATACCGACCCACCGAAGCGCACCCACCCAGACACATTCCCCTACATTTACCCCTTCACCTAACACTACAGGCAATTTAGTGTGGCCAATTCACCTAACCTGCACATTTTTGGACTATGGGAGGAAACCAGAACACCCAGAGGAAACCCACGCAGACACGGGGAGAATGTGCAAACTCCACACAGTCAGTTGCCTGAAGCAGGAATTGAACCCGGGTCTCTGGCGCTGGGAGGCAGCAGTGCTAACCACTATGTCACCGTGCCGCCCAAAAGATCTGGCTTACTGAAGCAGAGGCTTCAGAGGTTCACATTGTTTTGTACAGCTGACAGTCTTCAGCAACTTCAAGAGATTTTACTTGGCATACAGTCAACACTTCCCCATCAAACACTCCCCGGACAAGGACAGCATGAGATTTGACATAGCATAAAGTCTCTCGACATTGTCGCAGTGACCTACTTCAACATCCAAACCTCAGACGTATCTCTGAGCAGTCCTGAGAAGGAAGAGAGTTTAAATTCAGTGCTGACAATGTAAAGTTGTGTCTCCTCTGTGGACTGTCTCCAACACTCTACACACATTCTGATCTCCTGATGCTCTTTCTGAGGGAGACGGGAGGGTTACGTGGGTGAGGGCACAGGTGAAGTGAGCGTTGGACTCCCAGTCAGACCCAGAGAGGGTCAGCAGGCTGCTGACACTGTAGGTGCTGTCCGAAGCTCGCAGGTAGTTGCTGGTCTGAACCCCGTCCACAATGACTGCACCATCCTTCTTCCACTGCACCTCCAGCTCATCGGGATAGAAGTGATTGGCAAGGCACACCAGGGTGGCAGTGCCCTTGGCATTGACCTGCTCCGGGGAACGGGGGCAGCAGGGTCAGCTTGAGCTGGGAGTTCTCACAGCCTGAAAGACAAGAGAAACAATTTTAATCCCTGACAAACAAATGGATTTTGACTCTCAGTATATTCACTGGCAACACAATCTTATTGAACATTTGTAGTCAATACAGAATAAACTCCGACAAAAGAACAGGTATTGTTTAAATTGTTTCTTGGGATATGAGAGTCACTGCCAGGTCCAGCATTCATTGCCCATCCCTAATTGCCCCTCAGAGTGTGATGGTGAAAGAGAAAGGATAGTTTTGGACCATTGTTTAGGGAATGAATATGGGCAGCTGGAAGGGCTATCAATGGGGGAGCATTTCAGTGACAGTGACCAGAACTCAGTGAGATTGAGAGTATGGATGGAAATGGAGAACAATGGAGCACGTGTAAACATTTTCATTTGGGAATGAAATATTTTACTAAACTGTGCGGTGATTTAGCAAAAGTGGACTGAAACCAAGTACATGATGGAAAATCAGGGTCAGGGCAGTGGGAGGCCTCGAAGGATGAGACAGAGATTGTTCAGAATCTGTTCCCACAATGAGTAAGTGTGGGACTCCCAGATATAGACTCTCAGCCTGGGATGTCAAAAGGCAGCAGAGTAGGAAAGACCAAACAGGGAAGGTGATGTTGGTTATCTGGAGATCAAACCTGCAGAAAGCTGAGAGGAGGATAGAAAATGCAGGGGTGACATTGAACAGGACCTGAGGAAAGCAAAGATCTGACTGATGAAATATGTTCAACTGAATCAGGGAAATCCCAACGAACAAGAGGATTGGGGGTCATGTACTAACACGGATTGGGAACTGGTTGACAGGCAGGACAGTGCTAACCACTATGTCACCGTGCCGCCCAAAAGATCTGGCTTACTGAAGCAGAGGCTTCAGAGGTTCACATTGTTTTGTACAGCTGACAGTCTTCAGCAACTTCAAGAGATTTTACTTGGCATACAGTCAACACTTCCCCATCAAACACTCCCCGGACAAGGACAGCATGAGATTTGACATAGCGTAAAGTCTCTCGACATTGTCGCAGTGACCTACTTCAACATCCAAACCTCAGACGTATCTCTGAGCAGTCCTGAGAAGGAAGAGAGTTTAAATTCAGTGCTGACAATGACCTTTGTCCTGCCAGCTCAGCCCTGTTCTAAGTAAAGTTGTGTCTCCTCTGTGGACTGTCTCCAACACTCTACACACATTCTGATCTCCTGATGCTCTTTCTGAGGGAGACGGGAGGGTTACGTGGGTGAGGGCACAGGTGAAGTGAGCGTTGGACTCCCAGTCAGACCCAGAGAGGGTCAGCAGGCTGCTGACACTGTAGGTGCTGTCCGAAGCTCGCAGGTAGTTGCTAGTCTGAACCCCATCCGAAATGACTGCACCGTCCTTCTTCCACTGCACCTCCAGCTCATCGGGATAGAAGTGATTGGCAAGGCACACCAGGGTGGCAGTGCCCTTGGCATTGACCTGCTCCAGGGAACGGGGGCAGCAGGGTCAGCTTGAGCTGGGAGTTCTCACAGCCTGAAAGACAAGAGAAACAATTTTAATCCCTGACAAACAAATGGATTTTGACTCTCAGTATATTCACTGGCAACACAATCTTATTGAACATTTGTAGTCAATACAGAATAAACTCCGACAAAAGAACAGGTATTGTTTAAATTGTTTCTTGGGATATGAGAGTCACTGCCAGGTCCAGCATTCATTGCCCATCCCTAATTGCCCCTCAGAGTGTGATGGTGAAAGAGAAAGGACAGTTTTGGACCATTGTTTAGGGAATGAATATGGGCAGCTGGAAGGGCTATCAATGGGGGAGCATTTCAGTGACAGTGACCAGAACTCAGTGAGATTGAGAGGAGGGATGGAAATGGAGAACAATGGAGCACGTGTAAACATTTTCATTTGGGAATGAAATATTTTACTAAACTGTGCGGTGATTTAGCAAAAGTGGACTGAAACCAAGTACATGATGGAAAATCAGGGTCAGGGCAGTGGGAGGCCTCGAAGGATGAGACAGAGATTGTTCAGAATCTGTTCCCACAATGAGTAAGTGTGGGACTCCCAGATATAGACTCTCAGCCTGGGATGTCAAAAGGCAGCAGAGTAGGAAAGACCAAACAGGGAAGGTGATGTTGGTTATCTGGAGATCAAACCTGCAGAAAGCTGAGAGGAGGATAGAAAATGCAGGGGTGACATTGAACAGGACCTGAGGAAAGCAAAGATCTGACTGATGAAATATGTTCAACTGAATCAGGGAAATCCCAACGAACAAGAGGATTGGGGGTCATGTACGAACATGGATTGGGAACTGGTTGACAGGCAGGACAGAAACAACAAGTCTTTTTCTGAATGGCAGGTAGTTACCAATTGTCATACTACAGGGGTCAGTCCATGGTACCCAGTTATTCATAATATACAATCATAGAATCATAGAGACCCAAAAGGCCCATCAGCCCATTGTGTCCATACAGGTCAAAAAACAACAACACAATAATTCTCATCCATTTTTCCAGCATGAGGGAATTAGATGTGGTATGTGTTCAAGAAGGAATTAGATATTGTTCTTAGGAGTAAAGGGATCAAAGAATGTGGGGAGAAAGCAGGAACAGGGGATTGTGTTGGATGATCAGCCATGATCATATTGAATGGTGGAGCATTCGAGGTGTGTAAAATGATGAAGGCCCTGGACAGAGTGGGTAGGAAGGACTGATTTCCATCAGCAGAGAAGCAATAGCCATGGGGAGAGATTGAAATGAATTGGGACAGGGTTTGAGGGGAGTTGAGGAGTAACTGTTTCCACCCAGAGGCTGGTGAGATCTGGGACTCACTGTCTGAAAGGGTGGGAGAGGCCAAAACCATCATCACATTGAAAAAACACTTGGATATTCACTTCAAACAGCAAAACCTCCAGAGCTATGGAGCAAAACCTGGAAAGTGGGATGGAGCGCAATACATCTTTAACAAACCTGCTGTCACCCACAGATCAGGAGAACTTTATCAGAGAACATTGGAGCAGACTTGGATCCACACACTTCATTGGGTGCCCATGTGGAAGGTTCCAGATTACATTTCAAACCTTGCTGCACACCAATGGGCTGAGGTCAAGGGTGAGGCTACAAAGAGTTTCACTGCCCCAGGGTCAGCCAAGGTCACTTCTCCTAATGACTCAATGACCCCTGGAAAGTGAGAGTGCACGGACAATAGGTGAAGGTCAGGACCAGGAAGCTCCAACCTTAAAGAAAGACTTGAATTTGTGTAGCACCTGTCCCCAACTCAGGATGCCCCAATGGCTCTTTCCAGCAGACTGTGCACAGTAAGATCCCAAACACATTATGATAATTAGCAGGGAAATAGATTTTTATTGATTTTGATTGGGGTATAAGTATTGACCAGGGCACGGGGGGGTGGGGAAGGGGGTGGGGGAGCTGCCTGCTCTTCCTCCAATGGTGTCATCGAATGGCATCTTTCACAACTGAAGGATTCCCAGTTCATCCAAAAAAAAGTATAGTTCCTTCAAAGTGGAGTTGCAGGTCGATAGTGTGGTGAAGATGTTGCTCGGTATGCTTTCCTTTATTGGGCAGTGCATTGAGTATTGGAGTTGGGAGCTGTTGCGGCTGTACAGCCCATTGGTTAGGGCACTTTTGGAATACTGTGTGCAATTGTGGTCTCCCTGCTATAGGAAAAATGTTGTGAATCTTAAAATGCTTCAGAAAAGATTTACAACTATGTTGCCAGGGCTGGAGGGTTTGAGCTATCTGGAGAGGCTGAATAGGCTGAGGCTATTTTCTCTGCAACTTTGGAGGCTGAGGGGTGACCATATTGTGGTTCATAAAATCATGAGGGGCACAGATTGGGTGGATAGAGAAGATCTTTTCTCCAGAGTGGGACAGTTGAAAACTAGAAGGCATAGGTTGAAGGTGACAGGGGAAAGATGTAAAAGGGACCTAAGGGCCAACCTTTTCATGCGGAGGGTGGTACATGTATGGAATGAGCTGCCAGAGGAAGTGGTGGAGGCTGGTAGAATTACAGCATTTAAAAGGCATCTGAATGGGTATATGAATAGGAAGAGTTCAGAGGGATGTGGGCTAAATGCTGGCAAAGGGGACTAGAATCATTTAGGATATCTGGTCAGCATGGATGAGTTGGATTGAAGGGTTGGTTTCCGTGCTGTACAAATCTCTGACTCTAACTGAAGTTCAATTGAACCCTTAACACCCCAGGCTCTCCCAAAGACATTTATAGACAGTTTTGTTTGAAAACCAGTCACTGTTACAATGTCGGGAAAGTGGCAGCCAGTTTCTACTCAGCAAGATCCCATGAAAAGCAATGAGGTCAAAGACCACTGTTAATGATGCTGGTTCAAAGATAAATATTGTCCTGAACTCAACCCAAAGACCCAATAATTGGGTTCAGTTGGATGGAAAATGAGGAAATGGAGTGGAAAAGAGCAGGTAGGTTGCTGGCTAGTGATGGGATTGATTGTTACCAGAAAATAAAAGGAAGGTGCAGAATTTTTGAATATCAAAGGAACCATAAAAGTGCAGGGAAAATCAATAATAGAACAAACTTAAAGAGTTTTTATCTAAATGCGTGAACCATTCCGAGTAAGGGAGACAAAGTGATGCCACAAATTGAGGTAAATTGAGTTTCCAAGAGATTTAAACTAGTTAAAGTGGAGGAGGGCTCAGGAGAAATTATTCAGGTTTCTAGAAGATGTAATAGGACAGAGAGTATGGAAAGGATCAAGAGTTGAACATCAAACACAAGAGATAAGAGGACAATGATGAGAAGGAGGGCAGTCAATGCAGGACTGAGGGTGTTGTACTTAAATGCACACAGTATACACAATGGGTTTGTAGTACAGATTGAAACTGGCAGGTACGATGTTGTGGGTATCACAGGGACATGGCTGTAAGGGGATCCGGGCTGGAAACTAAATATCCAAGGATACATGTCCTATCAAAAGGACAGGCAGATGGGCAGAGGGGCAAGAGTTGCCTTGTTAGTAAGAAATGAAATTAAATCAATAGCAAGAAGTGATATAGAGTCAGAAGGTGTAGAATCTGTGTGGGTAGAGTTGAGGAACTGCAAGAAATAAAGAATCTGATGCAAGTTATGTCCAGGTTTCCAAGCAGTAATCAGGGTGTGGGGAAGGAAATCAACTCGGAGACAGAAAAGCCATATACAAAATGTCAGGGCAGACTTCAATGGATAGGTGGACTGGGTAGCGCGTCTCAAGGAAAGGATTTCATGGAATGGCTACACGATGGTTTTTGGAGCAGCTTGTGGTTGAGCCACTATGGAACAGGCAGGTCTGGATTCAGTGATGTGTATTGAGGCAAAGTTGATTAGTGAGCTGAAGGTGAAAGTAGCCTTGTGGATAAGTGACCATAATATGATAGAATTCCCCCTGTAGTTTGAGAAAGAAGCTGCAATCAGATGGAACAGGATTTCAATTGAGTAAAGGTAACTACAAAGACATGAGGAAGGAGCTGGCCAGAGTTGATTGGAAGGGGAGCCGAGCAGGTAAGATGGTGGGGCAGCAAACAGCAGAGTTTCTGGGGGTAATTCAGGAAGCAGAGTAGAAATTCATCCCAAAAAAGAAGAAACATACTAATGGGAGGACAAGGCAACCATGGCTGATGGGGGAGGTCAAGGACAGCATAAAAGCAAAAGAGAAAGCATCAATGTGGTGGAGAATAGTGGGAAGCCAGTGGATTAGGAAGTCTTTAAAAATCTGGAGAGGATAACTAAAACAAACATTCAGGATACAGAAGGTGAAATATAGGGGAAAGTGAGCCAGTAATAGAAAAGAAGATTGCAAGAGTTTTGTCAGATATACAAAAAGGAAGAGGGAGGCAAAAATAGACATTGGATTGTCGGAAAATTAGGTTGGAGTAAGAATAATAGGAAACAAAGGAATAGCCGAGGAATTGAATCGATACTTTGCATCAGTCTGCACTATGGAAAATACTAGCAACATACCAGGACTTCAAGACAGTCAGGGGGCAGAGGGGAGTGTAGTGGCCATCACTAAGGAGGAGGTACTGGGGAAGCTGGAAGGTCTGAATGTGGATAACTCACCCAGACTGGATGAACTACATGAGTGTGTTCTGAAGGAGATCACTGAGGAGATTGTGGAGGCAATCGTGATGATCTTTCAGGAATCAATGGAATCGGGGGGTAAAGGTGGTGTGGGGAGGGATTTAATGGGGGCAAGGAACTGGAAAATGGCTCACATAACACCCCTATTTAAGAAGGGAGAAGATGGGAAATTATAGGCCAGTTAGCCTGGACTCAGTTTTTGGTAAGGTTTTAGATTTCAATTTAAGGGTGAAATTACAGAGGACTTCGAAATGCAATGGGAAAATAGGGCGGAGTCAACACGGCTTTATCAAGGGGAGGTCATGCTTGGCAAATCTGTTAGAAATATTTGAGGAGACAATGAGCCAGTCAGACAAAGTGGATTTCCAGGAGGTATTTGACATAAGATACGAGTCTATTGTGTAGGGGTGAGGTACTGGCATGGACTGAAGACTGGCAGGTTGAATATATTCAAGAAGAAGAGACAGATAATTGTTTTGCATTTTAACTGCATCAGTGATTGGGGAGAAAGTAGGAATATGGCTTTGAGAGAGAGGATCAGCCATGATCATACTGAATGACAGAGCAGACTCAAAGGGCCGAATGGCCAACTCCTGCTTGGTTTCTATGTTTCTATGACTGTGTTACCTTCAATCTCTGTCTCTGGTTGTTGAGTTCTTCACTCATGTAAAAAGTGCCTACCTATCCACCCTAAGATTGCCCCAAATAATCTTATACCCCTCTATCAGGTCCCTTCTCAACCTTCATTGCTCCAAGAACAATCCCCACCTTTCCAATCTTTCCCCACAGCTGATCCTGGTAAATCTCCTATGTACCCTCTCTCAAGTACACAACCTTCCCAGAAATTGGTGAGCAGGACCACCCTCTCTCTCTCTCTCCCCACCCCTTCTTTCTGTCTCACACCTGCCATGTCTTTCTCTCTATCTCTCTCTCTCCCACTGCTAATCTCGCTTATATTTTCTCTCTCTCTCACTCTGTCTCATAGCAACTCTCTCCAATTCATTCACCCTTCCTCACTCCATCTCATAATCTCTATTTCTCCATCTCTCACTGTCCCAATCACTCACTTCAAGTAAAAGTCCCCAACTATTATCTACCCCTCTCTATGCCTCCCTCTTTCTCTCTCCCTCCCTCTCTGTATCCCAATCTACAGTTTCTCTCCCTCCCTCTCTGTCATTCTGTCTCTCCCCATACTCATGTCTTTCTCTCTCTATCTCTCTCACACACACACAATCTCTCTCTCTCTTTCTCTCCCTCTATGTCTCTCTCTCTGTCTCGCTTCTCTCTCTCTTTCTGACAGTGTCCCAGGTGGTGACAGTTGAATGCAGGATAAATCTCCCTCTGCTCTGCCCCACTCATGGATGTTAACCTTTGATCCAGAAGCATGTCTTCTCCTGGAGTGAGGCCCCATTTCCACATTGACCTGGGTTTAGTATCTCTCAGGAAGACTGACAGATTCTTGTCAAATAAAGGACAGTTCTGTGCTGTTGGCCTATTCTCACTGGGGACTGGTTTGGACACAAACCTCATTCCATGAAGGCCCAGCAGAGAGAGGAGATCCTCAGGCCATCAGTGTGAGCTGGAGGGACAGGACAGGCTCTGACCCAGTGACCCAGCCTGTCCATTCACAACATGTTCCAATCCCTTCCCCTCTCCTACACCTCTCCTTCACCTTCCATGAAGAGTCTCTGAGTCAGACTGTTTCACTGGGGTGAAGGTTGGACCATCACACAGTTGCAACAGAAAGGAACTAAACTCCACACCCACCATGGTGTCCACAATGCACTGGACTCTCCAACAGAGTCCAATAAACATGGAATTCAGTTCACGGGGCTGCCCTATGGAGAGACATGGGCCTCCTTCCCACTGAACCTCCCAATAGAGACCAGTAAACATGGGCCTCCTTCCTGCTGGACTCTCCAAACGAGACCAGTAAACATGGACTTTCTTCTGACGAGATCCTCCAAGTGAGACCAGTAAACATGAGCCTCCTGTTCATTGGACCTCTAATAGAGACCAGTAGATGACTGAGTGTTTGAAGAAGACATCAAGAAGATAGATACAGTTAGAGCAGTACACTCCGTCTACATGGATTTTAGCAAGGCCTTAGGCAAGGATCCCCATGGAGACTGCTTGGTAAGATCATATCACATAGGATCCAGGGAGAGCTAGCCAATTGGGTATACAATTGGCCTGATGATGGGAGGCAGAGGCTGGTGAGAGAGAGTTGTTCTTCAGACTGGAAGCCAGTGACCAGCCGTCTCCGACAAGAATCAATCCCGGATCCACTGTTGTTCATCACTTATATGAACAATTTGGATGAGAAAATAGCAGGAATGGTCAGTAAGTTTGTGGCTGACATTAAAATTGTTGGCATCGTGGACAGGGAAGAAGGTTATCCAAGAGTGCAATGTCATCTTGATCAACTGGGCCAGTGGGTCAACAAATCCAGATGGAGTTTAATTTCGATAAATGCAAGGAGTTACATTTTGGTAAGACAAACCAGGGCAGGAATTATACAATTAATGGTAGAGCCATGGGGAGTGTTGTTGAACAGAGAGACCGAGGGGTACAGGTACATAGTTCCATGGATGTGGGGTCACAGGTAGACAGGGTGGTGAAGAGGGTATTTGGCACACTCACCTTCACTGGTCAAAGCAGGGAGTACAGGAGCTGGGACATCATGTTACAGCTGTACAAGGCATTGGGAAGGCCACATTTGGACACTGTATATATTTCTGCTTACCCTTCTATAGAAAGGAAGTTATTACACTGGTTTGGATAAAACAAACATGAACAGGAATGTTACCAAGATTGGAGAGTTTGAATTATCAAGCGAGGATGGATAGGCTGAGATGTTTTTCCAGGGAATGCAGGAGATTGAGGGGTGACATTATAGAGGTTTATAGAATCATGAGAGTTGTAGACAAGTTGGATAGCCAAAGTCTTTTCCCCAGGGTAGAAGAGTCCAGTACTAGAAGGAATGGGTTTAAGTTGAGGGGGAAAGAATTAGAAGGGACCTGAGAGACAACATTTTCACACAGAGGATGATGTGTATGTGTAATGAGCTGCCAGAGGAAGTGGGAGAGGGGAGTACTATATTTCAAGGACATTTTTACAGGAACATGGATAGGAAGGATTTAGAGAGGATTGGGCCAAACACAGGCAAATGGGACTAGTTCAGTTTTGGAAACTTGGTCGGCATGGATGAGTTGAGCCGAAGGGTCTATTTCCAAGCTGTAAACCTCTACGACTCTATGATGATGTATACATGGGCCACCTTCCCACTGGACTACCCAGTAACTGAGCTGCAACCCCCACATCCTCGCCATCATGTTGGTCTCTTGTTTCAATCTCAACAACATTGTCTATCTCTGCACTACCTCAGCCCCTTGACACAGAAACATTAATTCCTGCTCGTCCCGCCTCCTACATCTAAGATTCCAATGTCCTCTCCAGATTCCTGAATCCACATTCCATAAACCCCAACATTGTCTGATATGGAGTGGGCCCTTCCCTGTCTTACCCATCTGTCATTCCAGAATGACCCCTGACCTCACTGCCAGCCAATTACCTCCTTGGCCTCCCTCCTCCCTCACTCTGTGTCCTGCTGCAGACTCACATTCCCTCCATCCCCCTTCCATCTTCTGTCTCTGGTCTCCTGCCCATTGTTGCTTCCTCCATCCCACCATTGACAGCAGAGCCTTCAGACCCCAAGAGCATGCTCTCTCACCTCTTGCCCTTCATCCTTCCTGCTCTCAGTGGTTGTGCTATTAAATATTCAACCCCGTCGCCTTCGGTTCGATATTCCCTTGCCACTGATTTGATTATGCCATTTATTTCAGTAAATTTGGTTGGTTCAAGTGTGTTTTGCTTGAGAAAACACTCTTCTGTAAACTGGGTTGTCTGTTTCTCCCAGTCTTTGTGTAAACATGAGACTAAATGTGTGTAAGCTCTTGTACAGCACAGACAGAGGTCACTGGGCCTATTATGACTGTTAGTCAAATGAGTCCAATGAGTCCCATTTACCCAGCCCTTCCTGTATAACCCTGCAATTGTTTCCTTTTCAGCTATTTCTCCAAATGCCCTTTTGAAAGTTGCTGTTGAATCCACTTCCACTCACCTTGCAGACAGTCATCATGAACTCGCTGGATAAAAATGTTCCTATCTTCTCTCCTGTCCTTCAGACCCTTTTTGAAATATGTGCCCTCTGGTTACTGACCCTCCTGCCTGGAGAAACAATTTGTCTTGTATTTACTGCATCCAAACTCTTGAATTGTGAACCCGTCATTGAGTGAGACCTATTTCCAGCACAGGGGGAGAACATTCAGCCTGTCAGGTAAATGCTGTCATTTCATGGAGCAATCCAGTCAGTCCCACCCCCTCCCCTGCTCGACCCCCAGAGCTTTGCAGGTTTATTTCCATCAAGAGCCCATCCAATCTGCCATTGCAATCACTGAGTGTCTTCACCTGCTTCACCTGAATGGGCACTGATTTCCAAGTCATTACCAATTGCTGCAAAAAGAAAGCTCTTCCTGATATCCTATATCTCCTGCCCAACAAAATGTAAGGTAATTTAAATGTGACGACAGGATTTTGTCTCCACACAGACTGTGCGGTAGTCACTCTTACTGATACTGTCATGGACAGCTACACCAGCAGCAGGCAGATTGGTAAGGGTGATAGTGAGTATGTTTTTCCCTCTTGTTGGTTCCCTCACCACCCACCCCAGGTCCAGTCGAGCAGCTGAATCAGGTGGAACTTGACCACCTTGCCCAGTAGTGATGCTTCTGAGAGGCTCTTGATGGTGGACTTTGAATTCCGAGAAATATCCTGCATCATTCCCACCCTCAGTGCTCCCTCCAAGTGTTGTTCAACATGAATGAGGACTGACTGCTCAGTTGAGGTTGGAGGGGAGGCCAGTGCTCTGTGGTAATCAGCAGGAGGTTTCCTTCTCCATGTTTGACCTGCTGTCATGAGGCTTCATGGGTTCCATAGTTAATGGTGAGGACTCCCAGGGCAACTCCCTTCCGACTGTACATACCACTGTGTTGCCTCCCCTGCTTGATCTATCCTACCAGTTAAAAACTGAATGAGGGAACAATTCTGTGCAGGTTTCACAGCTTGGAGACAGAGCTGCTACTGGATTCTGTTTCTGATCTCCGAGTGCAGGCGTGTGTGTTTGTGAGAGGGTGACTGACACTTTTTCCATCATTGTGCTGTTTCAGCCTCCTGTCCTGTCCGATTCCAGGGAGTGCAGACAGTTTACAATTTTCTCCCGTCTCAGGAACAAACATCCAGCTGCTCCGAGCTCCTTCTTTCACTTCCTCTGATGGTGAAGTTTCAACCTTGCGTTCTGACAGTCTTTGCAGTTATTTTTTACACTGGGGATTTCTGCTGTGGTCAGAATCTCTAATAATAAGTGTCCAATCAGTGACAATCACAGCAGCTAAGAGCAGTCAGTACTGAGGAGCCAGGCTCACTGGGAAACACATTGGGAAAATCAAAGCCACCCTCTTCAGCTCCCGGTACAAACTCCATCCCTCTCCCTGAGCACTGTCTGCTGCTCAACCAGACTCTTTACAAACTGGGTCTCATCTTTGAGAATGACCTGAGCCCCATATCCTCCATCTCACAAAGATTAGACACTGAAAATCTCAGCCATGTCATGGGACTCCAAACATGACCATTCCAATGCTGTATTTGCACACTTCACAGCAACTGCCCTCCGTATCCTTCAGCTCATCCCAAATTCTGCTGCCCGTATCCAAACTTGCACCAGGTCCTGTTCCCCCAACTCCTGCATCCTGAAGCCTACTTTGGCTCCTGGACTAACAACACCTCGATTTTCAAATTCTCATCCTTGTTTGGAAATCCCTCCCTGTCCTCCACCCTCCCTATCTCTGTAACCTCCTCCAAGCTGCCTCAGTCAGCAATCTTGGATAATTGGCTCTCTATTCCTTCATCCAAGTCATTGAGAAATATCACGAAATGCTGAGGTCCCAGCACAGATCCCTGGGGACACCACTATTCACATCTTGCTCATTGGAGAGCACACGCATCATCCTCTTCTTTGTCTCCTCCCTCCAAACTAATTCCTTACCAAAGACAAATACTTTTCTCTAATTGGCTTGTTGGTAGGAAGCAGAGGGTAAGAGTGGAAGGATGCTTGTCAGACTGGAGGCCTGAGATTTGTGTAGTGCCCGGGGCTTGGTGCTGGACCTATTACTGTTTGTTATCTATATCAATGCCTTCCATATTAGTTTAAACCCTCCCTAACAGCGTTAACAAAAGCACCCCCAAGGACATTGATTCTAGTCATGCCCAGGTGTAGACTGTCTGATTTGTAATAGTCCCACCTCCCCCAGAACCGGTTCCAATGTCCCAAAATTCTGAGACCCTCCCTACCGCACCATCTGTCAAGCCACTCAGCAATCCAGCCTATTTTTTCATTTCTACTCCAACTAGCACGTGGCACTGGTAGCAATCCTGAGATTACTACCTCTGAGGCTATACTTTTTAACTTGTCTCCTCACTCCTTAAATTCTGCTTGTAGGACCTCATCCCGTTTATTGCCAATATCATTGCAACCGATGTGCACCACGACACCCATCCAGTTCACCCTCCCCCTTCAGAATGTCCTGCAGCCAATCTGAGACATCTCTGACCCATGCCCTTGGGAGGCAACATACCATTTGGGAGTCTCATTCTCTACCACAGAACCACCTATCTACTCCCCTTACAATTGAATCCCTAATACTATTCGCCTTCCACTCTTTTTCCCACCCTTCTGTACAGCGGAGCCAGCCATGGTGATATGAACGTTACTTCCCCTGGTGATCCACCTCCCCCAACAGTGTCCAAAATGGTATTCCTGTTTTGGAGGGAGATGACCGCAGAGGACGCCTGCACTTTCTTCCTGCTCTTTCAGTCACCCATTCCCTTCCTTCCACAGCAATCCTAATCTGCGGTGTGACCCATTCACTAAACGTGCTATCCACGATCTCCTCAGCCTCATGGATGCTCCAAAGTGAGTCCATCCACAGATCCAGAGCTGTAATGCGGGGCAAGCATGAGAAAGCCTTGGCGGGTAAGATTAAGGAAAACCCTCAGACATTCTATACTTATGTGAGGAAAAACGTGATGGTCAGAGTGAGGGTAGGGCCGATCAGGGATAGTGGAGGGAGCTTGTGCCATGTTGGATGATGTACAGTAAGTCCTTAATAAATACTTTGTTTCAGTAGTCACTAGTCAATTGTGAGGACAGCGTGATACACTCAAACAGATGTTAAGAAAGAGGATGTGCTGATAATTTTGAAAAACATAAGAATATATAAGTCCCCTGGGCCAGACTGGATATACCCAATGATACTATGGGAAGTGAGGGAAGAGATTGCTGTGCCTTTGGTGATGATCTTTGCAACCTGTCCACTGGAGTAGTACCAGATGATTGGAATGTAGCAAATGTTATTCCCTTGTTCAAGAAAGGGATTTGGGATAACCCTGGGAATTATAGACCAGTCAGTCTTACATCAGTGGTGGGCAAATTATTGGAGAAGATTCTGAGAGACAGGACTTATGATGATTTGAAAAAGCAAAGCTTGATTAGAAATACTCAACATGGCCTTGTGAGGGGCAGGTCATGTCTTACAAGCTTTACTGAATTCTTTGAGGGTGTGACAAAACACATTTATGAAGATGGGACACTGATAGGATGTGGGGTTGGGCTGAGAAGTGACAGATGGAGTTCATCCTGGAAAGTGTGAAGTGATTCATTTTGGAAGATTGAATTTGAATGCAGATGACAGAGTTAAAGGCAGAATTCTTGACAGTGTGGAGGAACAGTGGGATCTTGGGGTCCACATCCAGAGATCCCTCAAAGTTGCCACCCAAGTTGATAGGGTTGTTAAGAAGGTACATGGTGTGTTTCAGTAGCTGGGGGGAATTGCATTTAAGAGCTGCGAGGTTATGCTGCAGGCCAATAAAGCCTTGGTTAAACCACACTTGGAATATTGTGTTCAGTTCTGGTTGCCTCACTATCAGAAGAATGTGGAAGCTTTAGAGAGGGTGCAGTGGAGATTTACCAGGATGCTGCCTGGGCTGAAGGGCATCTCTTATGAAGAAAGGTTGAAGGAGCTAGGGCTTTTCTCACTGAAGTGAAGAAGGATGAGAGGTAACTTGATAGAGGTGAACAAGGCGATGAGAGGCATAGGTAGAGTTGATAACAGAGACTTTTTTTCCCAAGGCAGAAATGACTATCACAAGGGAGCATAATTTTAAGGTGACTGGAGGAAGGTTTAGGGGAGATGTTAGAGGTCGGTTCTTAACACAGAGTGTGGTGGGTGCATGGAATGTGGAGTAATAGTAGAGTCAGAGACATTAGAGACATTTAAGCGACTCCTGGATAGGCACATGGATGATAGTAAAATGTAGGGTTTGTAGGTTAGTTTGATCTTAGAGTGGGATAAAATGTTGGCACAATATTAAGGGCTGAAGGGCCTGTACTGTGCTGTACTGTTCTATGTTCTATATTCTACTTTCTCTGTTCTACACCCCAAGCCTAGGCAGCTTGTCTCCCAATGATTGAATAAGATGCCAAATTGGAGACCAAGTTAGGGGCAGGCTCATGCTGTGAACCCAGGTCTTCAATAGGGAACTGGAGATTGAGCTGGAAAGGAAAGGTTAGCTGGGTTATAGTGAGAAAGAGGGAGGTGAGACCAATCGGGGATGTATGATTCCTCCAATGAGCAAGATGTATAGTGGTATTCCCAGGGATCTGTGCTGGGACTTCAGCTTTTTATGATACTTCTCAATGACTTGGATAAACTAATCGAGAGCCATATATCTAAAATTGCTGACCACACTGACTGAGAGTGCTTGAAGGAGGTTGCAGAGATAGGGAGAATGGAGGACAAGGAGGGGCTGGAGAACAAGAGTGAGAATTTGAAAATCAGATGTTGCTGGATTGGGAGCCAATGTCGGTCAGTGAGCACAGTGTGGGATGGGAGAATGGGACTTGGTGTGAGATCAGATACAGGCAGCACAGTTTGGGACGAGCTGAAGTGTATGAAGAGCACTGGCTATGATATGGGTTAAGACAACATTGGAATGGTCACATTTGGAGTCCAAAAGACATGGCTGAGATTTTCAGTGGCTGATCTTTGTGATATGGAAGATATAAGGCTCAGATCATTCTCAGAGATGAAGCCAAGTTTGTAAAGAGTCTGGTTGAGCAGCAGACAGTGTTCGGGGAGAGGGGTGGAGTTTGTACTGGGAGCTGAAGAGGATGGCTTTGATCTTCCCAATGTGTTTCCCAGTGATCCTGGCTCCTCAGTCCTGACTGCTCTTAGCTGCTGTGATTGTCACTGATTGGACACTTATTATGAGAGATTCTGACCACAGCAGAAAGCCCCAGTGCAAAAAATAACTGCAAAGACTGTCAGATCGCAAGGTTGAAACTTCATCAAGAGAGGAAGTGAAATAAGGAGCTCGGAGCAGATGGACGTTTGTTACTGAGACGGGAGAAAACTGTGAACTGTCTGCACTCCCTGGAATCTGACAGCACAGGAGGAGGCCATTCAGCCCATTGTGCCTGTGAGTGACCCAATTAATCTCATTGACCCTCTCTCTCCCCATAACCCAGCAATATGTTCCTTTTCAGCTTGATCTCTAATTCTCTCTTATAGACCTGGTTCCACAGCATGAGACTGTCCCTAATCTGTCATCTCATTCATTCATTGGGAGACAAGCTGTCTGGGCTGGGGAATGGAGCTCAGGACCCGAACATTCCCTCTCCCCTCCTGAGGGACACTTCATTTGTTTTCATATATTCACTCATTGGATGTGGGCGTCACTGGCTGGGTCAGCATTTGCTACCCGTCCCTAGTTGCCCTTGAGAAGGTGCTGCCTTCTTGAACCGCTATAGATCACATGCGGTATGTTGACCCACAATGTCCTTAAGGAGGCAATTCCAGGATTTTGACCCACTTACAGTGATGGAACAGTGATATATTTCCAAGTCAGGATGTTATGTGCCTTGGAGATGAATTTGCAGACATGCTGTTCCCATATCTCTGCTGCTCTTGTCCTTCTAACTGGAGCTGTTCATGTGTTTGGAAGGTACCAAAAGAACTGCAGCTGCTGTAAATCAGAGACAAAAATAGAAATTGCTGGAAAGCTCAGCAGGTTTGGTAGCATCTGTGAAGAGAAATCTGAGCTAAATTTTGTGTCACGTGACCCTTCATACTTGAGCTTTTCCAACAATTTCTATTTTTGGTTTTGGAAGGTGTTGTATGAGGATCTTTGGTGAATCTCTGCAGTGTATCTTATAGATAATACACACTGCTGCGACTAAGTGTCAATGGTGGTAAGATGGCTGCTTTGTGGATGTGATGGCAACCAAGCAGGCTGCTTTGCTCTGAACATTATCAAGCTTTTTGAGTGGATAAGGGAGACATAGGATATGATTGACATGAATAGGAAAGGTTAGAGAGATATGGGCCAAACACAGGCAAATGGGACTCGTTCAGGTTTGGAAACCTGGTCGGCATGGACAAGTTTGGCTGTAGGGTCTGTGATTCTGTGACACCATCACTCTATGAATGTTGTTGGAGCTGCATCCATCCAGACAATGGGGGGTATTCTATCACAATTCTGACTTGTGCCTTGTTGATGATCGACAGGCTTTAGGGGAATCAGGAGGTGAGTTACTAGATGCAGTATTGCTAGCCTCGAGCCTGCTCTTGTAATCATTGTGTTTCTGTGGTGAGCCAATTGAGTTTCTAGATGTTGACAGTGAGGATTTAGTGATAATAATGCCATTCACTGTCAAGGGGCGATGGTTGGATTGTCTCTTAATGGTGATGGTCATTGCCTGGCACTTGCATGGAACCAATGTGAAATGTCGCTTTTCAGACTAAACCTGGATATTGTCCACATGTTGGTGCATCTGATCATGGACTGCTTCAGTTTTTGAGGAGTTGTGAATGATGCTGAACATTATGGAATCATTGGCAATCATCACCACTTCTGAGCTCGCCTTGAGTTGCTCTATCTGTTCAAAGTCTGTCCTATTTAGCACAGTGATAGTACCACACAGCACAATGGAGGGTATTCTCAATGTGACGGTCAGACTTTGTTTCCACAAGGACTCTGTGATGGTCACTCTTACACATACAGGACAGATGCAACTAAAGCCGCAAGATTGGTGAGGATGAGGGCAAGTAGATTTTTCCCTCTTGTTGTTTCCTTCACTACCAGCTGCAGGCCCAGTCCTGCAGCTTTGTCCTTTAGGACCCGACCAGCTCGATCAGTAATGCTACTGCTGAGCCACTCTCAGTGGTGGGCATTGAAATCCCCCACCCAGAGTACATTCTGTGCTGTCATCACCCTCAGTGCTTCCGTCATGTACTGATCAACAGGAGGTTTCCTCACCCATGTTTAACCTGGTGTCATGAGACTCCATGGGGTCTGGAGTCAGCGGAGAGGACTCCCAAGGTAACTCCCTCCTAGCTGTACACCACTGTGCTGCCAGCTCTGCTGGGTCTGCCTTTCTGGTGGGACAGGACACGTTCAGGGACAATGATGGCGGTGTCTGGGACATTGTCTGTAAGGTATGATTCTGTGAGTGTGACTGTGTCAGGCTGTTGCTTGACTAGTCTGTGAGACATCTCTCTGAATTTGGCACTAGCCCCCAGATGTCAGTAAGGAGGATGGAGCAGGGTAGACAGGGCTATTTCTTTCGTTGTCTTTTTGGTGTTTAGATCGATGCTGGGTGGTCTGTCCCATTTTATTTCTTTGTTGAGATGTCATCACGATTGATACAACTGAGTGCCTTGCTCAGTTATTTCAGAGGGCAGTTCAGAGCCATCCACATTGCTGGGGGAGAGTGCCATGGACCCTGACAGTATATTCTGACCTCCCCCACTTCCCCATTCTGTATATGGAAGGCTGGAGCCTCTCAGCAGGATGTTCACTTGCTGGAGCTGTCATTCCCCCTGTACAATTCTGTCCCCACATAAAATCCACACAGATCTTGAATTCACATCGCACCTTCAATGTCCAAAACATTTCAAGAGGGTTCACAAAGTTGCAGTAAGAGGAATGGGGGAGGGGATGGATGAACATAAGAACGAGGAGCAGGAGCAGGCAATTCAGCCCCTCAAGCCCACTCCACCATTTAATACAATCATGCATGATCCCATCTCAGCCTCAACTCCACTTTCCTGCCCACTCTCCATCATCCTTTAACCCATTACTCATTAAAAATCTGTCCATCTCCTCCTTGATGTGAGACAGGGAAGGGACCACTCCATTTCAGACAATTGGGGTTTATGGAGCATGGATGGGGGAAGCTGGGAGAGGACATCGGAATCATGGAGTGGGACAAACAGGAATGAAGGTTTCTGTGGTCAAGGGGCTGATGTATTGCAGAGGCGGACAATGTTGTGGGAATGGAAATCAGAGGCCTATTTGGGATTTAATGCTGAGATACTGGAAGGTCTAATGGGAAGAAGGCCCATGTTTATTGATCTCAGTTAGAGATTCCAGCAGGAATGAGACACATATCTAGTGGTCTCTATTGGAAGGTATAGGGGGAAGGAGGCCCATGGTTCCTGCTATCTGTTCGAACATCCAGTAGGAAAGAGGCTCGTGTTGACTGGTCTCTGCTGGACAGTCCAGTGGAAAGGAGGCCCATGTTTACTGGTATCTATTGGATGTTCCAATGGTATGGATGTCCATGTTTACTGGTCTCCATTGGACTGTCCATTGGGAAGGAAGTCCCAGTTTGCTGGTTTCTATTGGAGGGTCCAGTGGGAAGGATGCCCATATTTAATAGTGTCTATTGCAGGGTGGTCCATATTTATTAGCAGACTGTCCAGTGGAAGGAGTTCCATGTTTACTGGCCCCTTTTGGAGAGTCCAGTGGGTCATGGACACCATGGTGGGTATGGGGCTGAGTTCCATTCTGTTGTAACTATGTAATTGTCCAGCTCTCATCCCAGTGAAACACTCTGACCTGGAGACTGATCATGGAAAGGGAAGGAGAGGGGTAGGAGAGGGGAAGAGATTGGAACATGTTGTGATTGTCAGGCTGGGTCAGTTGGTCAGAGCCTGTCCTGTCCCTCCAGCTCACACTGATGGCCTGAGGGTCTCCTCTCTCTGCTGGGCCTTCATGGAATGCGCTTTGTGTCCAAACCAGTGCCCAGTGAGAATAGGCCAACAGCACAGAACTGCCCTTCATTTGACAAGAATCTGTCCATCTTCCTGAGAGAGGCCAAAACCTACTCGATGTGGGAAATGGAACCTTACTCCAGGAGAAGACATGCCTCTGGGGTCAATGGTTAAACACCCACTCTTGAGGCAAAGCAGAGGGGGATTCGCCCTGCGTTTAAATATTGCCACCTGGCAGACTGTGGAAAAGAGAGAGAAGAGAGTCAGTGAGAGAGATAGAGGGAAAGAGTGTGTGTGAGAGGGTGAGAAATAGAGAATGAGGAGTGTCTGAGACAGTGTGAGATGTATGAAGTGAGCGAGTGAGAGGTAGAGGGAGGTAGAAATGGTGAGGTTGAGGGATAGAGAGAAAGAAATAAGATGATACTGAGAGGGATGGAGAGAGAGAAAGAGAGAAACAGACAGAGAAAGAGAAAGAGAGTGTGAGACTAAGAGTGAAGGGAATCAGGATAGAAGGGTTGAGTTGTGAGTGATTGAGAGAGAGAGAGAGAGACAAGAGTAGGATTTGAGACGGAGTGCAGGAGAGAGAGAGAGAGGGAGACTGTAGAGACAAAAGAGAGGGAGGAAGAGTAAAAGAGGAAGGAATAGAGAGCGGCAGATCACAATTGGAGGGAGTGAGGGAGAGGGATTGAATGAGGGAAACAGTGAGAGGTGAAGAAATGGAGATTGTGAGACAGAGTGAAGAAGCAAATGAGAGTTAGAGAGAGTGGCTATGAGACAGAGTGGGAGAGATAGAATATGAGAGATATTAAGAGTGGGAGAGAGATGTAGAGAGAAAGACATGGCAGATGTGAAACAGAGAGACAGTGATAGAGAGAGAGCGAGACACGTTCTGGACACCACATTCTGGGAAGGATGTGATTGTACTAGAGAGGGTACAGAGGAGATTTCCCAGGACGCTGCCTGGCCTAGAGGCTCTGAGCGATGAGGAAAGATTAGAAAGTCTGGGGTTGTTTTCCTTGGAGCAGTGAAGGTTGAGAGGGGACCTGACAGAGGGCTGTAAGATTATGAGATGCAGTGATAGGGTGGGTAGGAAGGCACCTTTTCCATCGTAGAGGGAACAATACCAAGGGGCAGAGATTCAAGGTAACACAGACATAGAATAGGCCATTCAGCCCTTTGAGTATCTCTGTCATCCAATATGATCATGGATAGCCCTCTGACTTAATTCTATATTCCTACCATCTTCCCATACCCCTTGATGTTGTTAAAATGCAAAAGAATTACCTCTGTCTTTTTCTTGAATATATTCAGTCCTTTGTCCTCAACAGCCTTCTCTGGTAGAGAATTCCACTTGTTAACCATCCTCTAAGTGAAGAAATGTTTCCTCATCTGAATCCAAAACGGTCGACCCAATGTCCCCCTGAAACTGTGGCACCTGATTCCAGACTCCCCAACTTTGGGAAACCTCCTTCCAGCATCAAGTCTGTCCAGCCCTGTTAGAATGTTATACATTGCAGTCAGACCTCCTCTCATCCTTCTCAACTCAAGTGAGTTCAGGTTCAGTTGAGGTAGACCCTGAGAGGAGAATTGAGGAATGTTTTTACCCAGAGGGTGGTGGGAGTCTGGAACTCACTGCCTGAAAGGCTGGTTGAGTCACAAACCATCGAGACATTGAAAGTGTGAGGGGCTGACGTGGCTCTCTCTGCCTGATGCCATTTACATACTGAGGAACACCCAGTCAGACTCTCACAGGCTGCAGCTTTATAAAGCAGAGCCCAGTGAAGGGAGAGTTTATCAGGAACCGGGCCCAGGGACAGGGGCACACACCATGATTTCACACATCCAGCTGATCTGGCCCCTGGCATTCTGTGTCACAGGTACAAATCTCTCTCCTTCCACCTTGAATCTTTAGCTGCTCTCCATTTCACTTCAATTCCACTGACTTGTCATTGAAGGGAAAATGCTGAAACCAGAGGAATGCTCAGTGTCTCCAACAATCTCTCATTTCGCAGTCTCTTTCTGTGACAGTTCTGACTTCACTGTGTTTCTCTCTGACCCCTCAGGTATCAGTGGGGACATCATCATGACCCAGTCACCCCCGGTGCTGTCAGTGGGACTGGGCCAGACCACAACCATCACCTGTACGGCCAGTCAAGATATTACAAATGACCTCAGCTGGTACCAGCAGCGAGAAGGACAGAAACCCTCTCTCCTGATCTATGAAGCAACAACTCGAAACACAGGAGTGTCCGAGCGATTCACTGGCAGTGGATATGGGACCAGTTTCACCCTGACAATCAGCAACGTTCAGAATGAGGATGTCGCTGACTATTACTGTAAGCAGCACAACAGGCGGCCTTGCACGTTCGGTAAAGGAACCAAGCTCAGACTGAGTAAGTCAACCTCAATCCTCCATTATTAACCCTTTCAATTTCTAAACACAATTTCTAATACACAAGTACTGAATTGTTGAAGGTGTTAGTGGGGAGCTGCAGTGAATGAAATGGTTGATTGAGGAGCACTGTGTCTAACAGGGTATCCAGCTGTATTTCTTTAATTCCATTGCCCCCTTTAAGCAGCAAGATATAAGTCAGTAAGTTTTACTCACCGTGTGGAGGAGCTCTGTCCATTTGCAGCCTGTGGTCCCATTCCTGCAGCATGGAGTGAAATCAGTGAGTAGCCTCCTGCCAGTCTCAGTGTGACGGATACGGGCAGAGTTTGATGTGAGCTCTGGCTCCCTGTCCCAGTCTCTGATCTCACTGACCTCAGCAGCAGCAGCAGCAGCAGCAGCAGCAGCAGCAGCAGCAGCACAGTGAGACACCGAGCTCCCACCTCCCACAGCTTTAACTCTGCTCAATCACACAGTTACAGAATTGTTACAGTGCACAAGGAGGCCATTCTGTCCATCCTGTCTGTACTGGCTCTCTGAATGAGCAATTCACTGAGTGTCATTCTCCTGCCTTCTCCCTGTCACCCTGCACATTGTTCCTTTTCAAATAACAGTCTCATTCCCTTCGGAATGTTTCAATTGAAGCTGCCTCCACCACACTCTCAGGCAGTGCATTCCACACCTTAACCACTCACTGGCTGAAAATGCCTTTCCTCATTTCACTTTTGTTACTTATCCAATTACTTTCAATCTTAATCCTTTCACAAGTGGAATCATTTTCTCCCTATTTACACTGTCCAGGCCCCTCCTGATTTTGAATTTCTGGAACAATTCTTCTCGCCGCCTTCTCCAAAGACTTAGAGGTGCCGGTGTTGGACTGGGGTAGACAAAGTTAAAAATCACATAACACAGGTTATAGTCCAACAGGGGGTTTATTTGGAAGCACTGGCTTTCGGAGCGCCCCTCCTTCATCAGTTGGTTGTCAGCGGTGCTCCAAAAGCTAGTGCTTCCACATTAACCTGTTGGACTATAACCTGGTGTTGTGTGATCTGTAACTTTCTCCAAAGAAGACAGTCCCAAATTTTCCAATCTATCTTCATAACTGATGTTCCTCATCCCTGGAATGATCTTTGGGCATATGTTTGCCATCTCTACAAAACATTCACCTCCTTCCTGCATTATTCACATTATTTATGTCCCACATGATTTTATAAACCTCTATAAGGTCACTCCTCAGCCTCCGGCACTTCAAGGTAAAAGGTCTCAGCTTTTCCGGCCTCTCATGGTCATGGAGTCATACAGTGTGGAAACAGATCTTTCGGTCTAACTTGTCCATGCTAACTAGATATCCAAAACTGACCTCATCCCATTTGCCAGCATTTTGCCCACATCCCTCTAAACCCTTCCTATCCATGTACCCATCCAAACATCTTTTAAATGCTATAATTGTATCCGTCTACAGCACTTTCTCCGGCAGCTCAATCCATACACGCACCACCCTCTGTGTGACAAGTTACCCCTCAGGTCCCTTTTGGATCTTTTGCCTGTCACCTTAAACCTGTGCCCTCTAGTTTTGGACTCTCCTTCCCAAGGAAAAGACCTTGGATATACATCCTGTCCATGTCCATCATGATTTTATAAACATCTATAAGGCCACCCCTCAGCCTCCGATCCTGCAGAAAAAATAACCCGTCTATTGAGCCTCTTTCGACAGCTCAAACCCTCCAGTTCCAGGTGACATCCATGTAAATCTTTTCTGCAGCATTTTAAGTTTAACAGCATCCTTCCTATCACAGGATGATCAGAATTGTTCATGTTATTCCCAAAGTAGGCTCACCAATTTCCTGTACAGCTGCAAATGATGTCCCAACTCTGATACTTAGTGCAGTGACCAATAAAGGCAAGTGTACCCAACACCTTCTCCATCGCCCTGTCTCCGTGTGACTCCACTGTCAAGGAATAATGCACCTGCCACTGCCCCTGCACTTGCCCCTGCACTTGCCCCTGCCCTTGTCCCTGCCCTTGTCCTTGCCCCTGTCCCTGCCCCTGTCCCTGCCCCTGCCCCTGCCCCTGCCCCTGCCCCTGCCCCTGCACTTGTCCCTGCCCCTGCACCCCGAGGTCTCTTTGTTCAGGAACACTACCATTAGCTGTATAACTCCTGCCCTGGTTTGACTTTCCAAAATGCAACACCTCACATTTATATAAATTGAACTCCATTTGCCACACGTTTAGATCAAAGTGGTGCTGGAAAAGCACAGCAGGTCAGGCAACATCCGAGGAGCAGGAAAATCGAAGTTTCGGGCAAAAGCTCTTCATCAGGATTCCTCTAGTTGAACCCCCAGATTCAGCGCAGCCCTCTTGACCTGCAATCTTCTTCCCGACCTCTCCGCCCCCACTCTCTCTCCGGTCTATCACCCTCACCCTCACCTCCTTCCTCCAATATATTCCCAGTGCCCCACCCCAAATTCCACCCCCCCCTTCCCACCTTTTATCTCATCCCGCTTGGCACACCAGCCTCATTCCTGAAGAAGGGCTTATGCCCGAAACGTCGATTCTCTTGCTCCTCGGATGCTGCCTGGCCTGCTGCGCTTTTCCAGCACCACACTTTTCAACAGAGAATGTTGGTAAAGGGTTGCTTTTCAGACTGGAGATGAGTTATCAGCTGTGTGCCCAAGGATTGGTGCTGGGTCCATGGCTTTTCATCATTTAAATAAATGATTTGGATGTGAATATAGGAATTATGGCGAGTTTGTAAATGGTGGGACAGTGGATAGTGAAGAAGCTTATCTGAGAGTACAGTGGGACCTTGATCATTTGGGGAAATGGGCAGAGGTGTCGCAAATTGACAAAAGTGAGGACTGCAGATGGAAACCAGCGTTCCGGAGAGACCACTCCCTCCACGACTCCCTCGTCAGGTCCACACCCCGCACCAACCCAACCTTCACTCCCGGCACTTTCCCCTGCAACCGCAAGAAGTGCAAAACTTGCGCCCACACCTCCCCCCTCACCTCCCTCCAAGGCCCCAATGGATCCTTCCATATCTGTCGCAAATTCACCTGCACCTCCACACACATCATTTACTGTATCCGCTGCACCCGATGTGATCTCCTCTACATTGGGGAGACAGGCCGCCTACTTGCAGAACATTTCAGGGAACACCTCTGGGACTCCCGCACCAACCAATCCAACCGCCCCGTAGCTGAACACTTTAACTCCCCCTCCCACTCCGTCAAGGACATGCAGGTGCTTGGCCTCCTCCATCGCCAGACCCTGGCAACATGATGCCTGGAGGAAGAGCACCTCATCTTCCGCCTTGGAACTCTCCAACCACAAGGGATGAATGTAGATTTCTCCAGCTTCCTCGTTGCCCTTCACCCCACCTTATCTCATTCCCAACCCCCGGATTCAGCACCGCCCTCTTGACCTGCATTCTTCTTCCTGACCTCTCCGCCCCCACCCCCTCTCTGGCCTATCACCCTCACCCTCACCTCCTTTCACCTATCGTATTCCCAGCGCCCCACCCCCAAATTCCCCCACTCCCACCTTTTATCTCAGCCCGCTTGGCACACCAGCTTCATTCCTGAAGAAGGGCTTATGCCCAAAACGTCGATTCTCCTGCTCCTCGGATGCTGCCTGGCCTGTTGCGCTTTTCCAGCACCACACATTTCAACTCTGGTCTCCAGCATCTGCAGTCCTCACTTTCTCCAACATTCTCTGTCTCCTATCTTCAAGCCAATGTTTTACCCAAATGGCTAGCCCCCCTGGATCCCATGTGGTCTAACCTTACTAACCAGTCTGTCATGTGGAACCTTGTCAAACGCTTTGCTGAGGTCCATATAGACAGTGTCTACTGTTCTGCCTACATCAATCTTCTCTTCAAACAACCTCAATCACGTTAGTGAGACATGATTACCATGCACAAAACTGCATTGATTGTCCAAATGCATGTAAATCCTGTCCCTCAGAATTCACTCCAATAACTTACCCAGCAATGACATCAGACTCACTAGTTTATAGTTCCCTGGCTTTTCCTTCCAGCCTTTCTTAAATAATGGCTAACATTAGCCAACCTCTCTGGTTCTCCAGCACCTCACTCATGGCTGTCGATCAGAAACATACCTCAGCAAGGAGTCCAGCAATCTCTTTCCTAGCTTTCCACAATGTCCTGGGATATACCTGATTAGGTCCTGGAGATTTATCTACTGTCTTGCACTTTAAGAAATCCTCTACCATAATGTGGACTTTTGTCAAGACATTGCTATTTACTTCCCAAGTTCCCAAACTCCCAAGTCTTTCTCCATGATAAATACTGACCCGGAATATTCATTTAGGATCTGAACCATTTCCTGTGGATCCACCCAGAGGTACATTGTTCATCTTCATGGGGTCCTAATCTCTCTCTGGTTACTCTTCTGCCCTTTTCTTATTTACCATAATTCTACCACGTTTGCCCTTGAGTGAGTTTAGGAATTGTTTGCCCTCCCTCAAATATACCTTGACTATCCGTGGTCCACATCCTCTACTATTCTCTTCAGGACTTTCCTGACAACCTTTGACCCTACTTTATTCAGATCCAATACATCCATATGCCATGGAAGCTGGCATTTTCCCCAGTGAGTATGTTTGACCCTGAAAATGCCTTTGTTCTTTTCCACTGTCACCCTAAACCATGTGATACAATGATCACTCTTCCCTAAATGTCCTCTGACTGACACTTGATCCACTTGGGCCTCCTCCCTCCCAAGATCCAGATCTAGCAGAGCCTCCTTTCTCATTGGACTGGAAACATGCGGCTAGAGAAAATTCACCTGAACACACTCTCACAACTCTGGCCCCTCTCTGCCCGTTACACTGCTACTACCCCAGTCTATATTCAGAAATTAAAGACACCCCTTCCACCCTAATTATAATGACTCTATTATATTTGCAGGTCTCTGTAAATTCCTTGCAAATGTATTCCTCCACATCCTTCCCACTGGGTGGTGCCGTATTGACTGCACTGAGGATTCTGTGGACCTCGGTGTTCCTCTTTGATATTACCTCCTGGATCCCACAGCCCTGCCAAGTTAGTTTAAACCCTCTGCAACAGCACTAGTAAATCACCTCAAAGGAACTCAGTCCCATCTCTGTTCAGGAGCAACGCCGTCTGGTCTGTCCAGGTCCCATCTCCCGAGACCCAGTCCCAATGTCCCAAGAATCCAAAGCCCCCCCCCGTCCTGGACCGTCTTTCCAGCTCCACATTCACCTGTGTTATCCTCCTGTTCCTCTTCTCACTTTCATGGGGCACTGCGAGTAATGTGACGATTTCTATTTTTGTGCTCCTGAAGTTAATTCCCTCCTGAGCTCCCGAAATTCTGACTGCAGGACCACATCCCTTTTCTCCCTCTGTCACTGGGACCGATGTGGACCACGACTGCTGACTGTTCCCCCTCTCCCCTCAGGGTGCTCTGCAGCTGCTCAGTGACATCCTTGACCCTGGCACCAGGGAGACAACACACCATCCTGGATTCCCATCTGCAGCTGCAGAAACACCTATCGATGCACTCACTCTCAAATCTCCTCTCACTATCACTCTTCCAGTCTTCCGTGTGCCCCCCTGTACAGCTGAATCTCCCCTTGGCTCCATGGACTTGGATCTGGCTGCAATTCCCAGATGAACCACCATTCTTGTCAGGATTCTGACCTGAACCCTGGTCGGAGAGTGGCATTCCTTTCGGGGATACCTGTACTAGCTGCCTGGTCCTTTTGGACTGTCTGCTGCTCCCCCATTCCCTCTGTCCCTGCATACTCTGAAGCTGCGGAGTGACCATAGAGTCATAGAGTCTTAGTGATGTACAGCACGGAAACAGACTCTTCGGTCCAACCTGTCCATGCCGATCAGATATCCCAACCCAATCTAGACCCACCGGCCAGCACACGGCCCATATCCCTCCAAGCCCTTCCTATTCGTATACCCATCCAAATTCTTCTAAAATGTTGCAATTGTATCAGCCTCCACCACTTCCTCTGGCGGCTCATTCCATACACGTACCACCCTCTGCGTGAAAAGGTTGCCCTGTAGGTCTCTTTTATATCTTTCCCCTCTCATCCTAAACCTATGCCCTCTAGTTCTGGACTCCCCAACCCAAGGGAAAAGAATTTGCCTATTTACCCTACTCATGCTCCTCATAATTTTGTAAACCTCTATAAGGTCACCCCTCAGCCTCAGATGCTCCGGGGTAAACAGCCCCAGCCTGTTCAGCCTCTCCCTGTAGCTCAAATCCTCTAACCTTGGCAATATCCTTGTAAATATTTTCTGATCCCTTTCAAGTTTCACACCTTTCCAATAGGAAGGAGACCAGCACTGCACGCAATATTCCAACAGTGGCCTAACCAATGTCCTGCATAGCTGCAACATGACCTCCCAACCCCTGTACTGAATACTCTGACCAGGAAGCGAAAGCATACCAAACGCCTTCTTCACTATCCTATCTACCTGCGACTCCACTTTCAAGGAGCTATGAACCTGCACTCCAAGGATTCTTTTGTTCGGCAACACTCCCGAGGACTTTACCATTAAGTGTATAAGTCCTGCTAAGATTTGCTTTCCCAAAATGCAGCACCTCATATTTATCTGAATTAAACTCCATCTGCCACTTCTCAGCCCATTGGCCCATCTGGTCAAGATGCTGTTGTGATCTGAGGTAACCCTCTTTGCTGTCCCCTACACCTCTAATTTTGGTGTCTTCTGCAAACTTACTAACTGTACCTCTTATGCTCGCATCCAAATCATTTATGTAAATGACAAAAAGTAGAGGACCCAGCACCGATCCTTGTGGCACTCCACTGGTCACAGGCCTCCAGACTGAAAAACAACCCTCCACCACCACGCTCTGTCTTCTACCTTTGAGCCAGTTCTGTATCCAAATGGCTAGTTCCCTCTGTACTCCATGAGATCTAACCTTGCTAATCAGTCTCCCATGGGGAACCTTATTGAACATCTTACTGGAGTCTATACAGATCACATCTATTGCTCTGCCCTCATCAATCCTCTTTGTTACTTCCTCAAAAAACTCAATCAAGTTTTTGAGACATGATTTCCCACACACAAAGCCATGTTTACTATCCCTAATCAGTCCTTGCCTTTCCAAATACATGTACATCCTGTCCCTCAGGATTCCCTCCAACAACTTGCCCACCACCGACGTCAGGCTCACTGGTCTATAGTTCCCTGGCTTGTCCTTACCACCCTTCTTAAACAGTGGCACCTCGTTAGGCAACCTCCAGTCTTCCGGCACCTCACCTGTGACTATCGATGATACAAATATCTGAGCAAGAGGCCCAGCAATCACTTCTCTACTTCCTACAGAGCTCGAGGGTACACCTGATCAGGTCCTGGGGATTTATCCACTTTTATGTGTTCCAAGACATCCAGCACTTCCTCCTCTGTAATATGGACATTCTGCAAGATGTCACCATTTATTTCCCGACTGTCTATATCTTTCATATCCTTTTCCACAGTAAATACTGATGCAAAATACTCATTTAGTATCTTCCCCATTTTCTGTGGCTCCACACAAAGGCTGCCTGTCTGATCTTTGAAGGGACCTATTCTCTCCCTAGTTACCCTTTTGTCCTTAATGTATTTGTAAAATCCCTTTGGATTCTCCTTAATTCTATTTGCCAAAGCTATCTCATGTCCCCTTTTTGCCCTCCTGATTTCTTTCTTAAGTATACTCCTACTTCCTTTATACTCTTATAAGGATTCACTCAATCTATCCTGTCTATACCTTACATAATCTTTCTTAACATCTAGAAACGTGCTCTCCACAGAGCTCTCAGCCTCACGGACACTCCGCACTGATACCAGCTGCTGCTCAAGCTCCGAAACCCGGAGCTCCAACTGCTGTCACTGACCACACTTCCTACACTCATGGTATTCCAGGAACTGCAAAGTATCCTGAAATTCCCACATAGATGCACATTCTCTCCACTCTTTGGTTATCTCTTGGCAACATTCTGATGACAAACAGCTACAGCAGGGCTCACAGTCCAGTGGGTTCAGTGTTCCAGGGTTTTGGGGAAACTCTCCAGAAGACTTAAAGAAATAGGAGCAGAAATCAGCCATTCAGCCCATGGAATCTGCTCTGCCATTTGATCTTGGCAGATATGCTTCTCATCCCCATTCTTCTGCCTGCTCCATGGGAATGTTGATCCCCTTAACAATCACAAACCTATCTATCTCTGTCTTAAATACACTCTTCCCTCTGTAGCAATGAGTTCCACAGATCCCCCACCCTCTGGCTGAAGAAATTCCTCCTTATCTCAGCTCGAAAGGGTCGGCCCTTCATTCTGAGGCTGTGCCTTGGTTACCTCGACTCTCCTGTTTTCGGAAACATCTTCTCTGCATACACTCTTTCTAGGCTGATCAGTATTCTGCAAATTTCAATAAGATTCCTCTTCATCCTTTGAAACTCCATTGAGTACAAACCCAGAGTCCTCAGCCACGCCTCATATGACAAGCCCTTCATCCCCAGGATCATTCTTGTAAACCCCTCCAATGACAGCACATCGTTTCTTAGAATATGGGTCCCAAATCTGTTCATGATATTCCAAAAGTGGTCTGACCAGAGCATTACACAGCCTCAGCACTACATCTCTGCTCTTGTATTCTAGCCCAATTGAAATGAATGCTATCATTTCATTTCCCTTCCCAAGCACAAACTGGACCTGCCTGTTCACCTTCAGAGAAACCTGAATGAGGTTTGT